>NC_134488.1:132504899-132694899 GCF_040206685.1 Ascaphus truei
AAGAGGTGAGGGAGGGAGAGGGGAAGAGGTGAGGGAGGGGCAGGGGAACAGGTGAGGGAGAGGTAAAGTGGTGAGGGAGGGGGGGGAGAGGTGAAGAGGTGAGGGAGGGAGGGGGGAGAGGTGAAGAGGTGAGGGAGGGGGAGAGGTGAAGAGGTGAGGGAGGGGGAGAGGTGAAGAGGTGAGGGAGGGGGAGAGGTGAAGAGGTGAGGTGAGGAGGGAGGGAGAGGGGAAGAGGTGAGGGAGAGGGGGAAGTGGTTTGAGAGGGGAAAGAGGTTTTGGAGGGAGGATAGGGGAAGAGGTTTGAATGGGAGAGGGGAAGAGGTTTGGGAGGGAGAGAGGGAAGAGGTTTGGGAGGGAGAGGGGGGAAGAGGTTTGGGAGGGAGAGGGGGGAAGAGGTTTGGGAGGGAGAGGGGGGAAGAGGTTTGGGAGGGAGAGGGGGAAGAGGTTTGAATGGGAGAGGGGGTAAGAGGTTTGGGAGGGAGAGGGGGAAGCGATTTGGGAGGGAGGATAGGGGAAGAGGTTTGGATGGGAGAGGGAGGGAAGAGGTGAGGGGGAAGAAGGGAAGAGGTGAGGGAGGGAAGGAGGGGAAGAGTTTTGTAAAGGAGGGAGAGGGGGGAAGAGATTTGGGAAGGAGGGAGAGGGGTAGAGGTTCGGGAGAGGGAAGAGGTTTGGGAAGGAGGGAGAGGGGCATTGATAAAAGAGGAGAGAGATAATGTAGCAGAGGGAATGAGAGAGTGTAGCAGAGGGAATGAGAGAGTGTAGCAGAGGGAATGAGAGAGAGTGTAGCAGAGAGAATGAGAGAGTGTTGCAGAGGGAATGAGAGAGTGTGTAGCAGAGGGAATGAGAGAGAGCATGTAGTAGAGGGATGAGAGAGTAGCAGAGGGAATGAGGAGAGAGTGTAGCAGAGGGAATATGAGAGTGTAGCAGACAGAGGGAATGAGAGAGTGTAGCAGACAGAGGGAATGAGAGGCAGAGGAGAGAATACTGAGGTGCAGAGGGGAGGGACAGAGGAAGGAAGAGAGAGGGTAAAAGAAAGAGAGGGAGGGGGATAGCATTAGGGAGGGAAGTGGGAGGAGAGGAAAGAGAAGGCAGAGGGAGGAAGAGAAGAGAGAGATGGGGAAGGAGGGAGAAGAGAGCAGCAGAGAGGGTGGAGAGAGGGAAGGAAAAGAGAGAGAGTGAGAGACTGCAGGGCCACAGACTGAGACTGGCAGATGGGAAAAGAGAGTGAGAAGGAGGGAGAGATGGGGAGAGAGAGCGGCGAGACAGTGCGAATAAGTGACTGCCCGAGGATGAAGAGAGAGGCAGCATCCTATTACAGAGACCTGGGAGGTGAGCATTACATTCCTTGTGTCACACAGGAGAGGCCAGCGGAGGGGAGCCTGCTAACCCCTTCCCCGCCAGAGGGGCCTGCAGAGCATCGCACTGATAACCCCTTCCCCGCCAGAGGGGCCCGCAGAGCATCGCACTGATAACCCCTTCCCCGCCAGAGGGGCCCGCAGAGCATCGCACTGATAACCCCTTCCCCGCCAGAGGGGCCCGCAGAGCATCGCACTGATAACCCCTTCCCCGCCAGAGGGGCCCGCAGAGCATCGCACTGATAACCCCTTCCCCGCCAGAGGGGCCCGCAGAGCATCGCACTGATAACCCCTTCCCCGCCAGAGGGGCCCGCAGAGCATCGCACTGATAACCCCTTCCCCGCCAGAGGGGCCCGCAGAGCATCGCACTGATAACCCCTTCCCTGCCAGGGCCCCCCGCAGAGCATCGCACTGATAACCCCTTCCCTGCCAGAGACTGCAGAGCATCGCACTGATAACCCCTTCCCTGCCAGAGACCGCAGAGCATCGCACTGATAATCCCTTCCCCGCCAGAGGGGCCTGCAGAGCATCGCACTGATAATCCCTGCCAGAGGGGCCACGCAGACCATCGCACTGATAACCCCTTCCCTGCCAGGGGGGCCCGCAGAGCATTGCACTGATAACCCCTTCCCTGCCAGAGGGGCCACGCAGAGCATCACAGTGATAACCCCTTCCCTGCCGAGGGGGGGGGGGGCACAGAGCATTGCACTGATAACCCCTTCCCCACCAGAGGGGCCACGCAGAGCATCGCACTGATAACCCCTTCCCGCCAGAGGCCCCCGCAGAGCATCGCACTGATAACCCCTTCCCTGCCAGAGGGGCCACGCAGAGCATCACAGTGATAACCCCTTCCCTGCCGAGGGGGGGGGGGGCACAGAGCATTGCACTGATAACCCCTTCCCCACCAGAGGGGCCACGCAGAGCATCGCACTGATAACCCCTTCCCGCCAGAGGCCCCCGCAGAGCATCGCACTGATAACCCCTTCCCTGCCAGAGGGGCCACGCAGAGCATCACAGTGATAACCCCTTCCCTGCCAGAGGCCCCCGCAGAGCATCGCACTGATAACCCCTTCCCTGCCAGAGGGGCCACGCAGAGCATCACACTGATAACCCCTTCCCAGGCGGAGAGGCCCGCAGAGCATCGCACTGATAACCCCTTCCCTTGCGGAGAGGCCCGCAGAGCATCGCACTGATAACCCCTTCCCTGGCGGAGAGGCCCGCAGAGCATCGCACTGATAACCCCTTCCCTGGCGAAGAGGCCCGCAGAGCATCGCACTGATAACCCCTTCCTTGCCGGAGAGGCCCGCAGAGCATCGCACAGATAACCCCTTCCCTGGCGGAGAGGCCCGCAGAGCATCGCACTGATAACCCCTTCCTTGCTGGAGAGGCCCGCAGAGCATCGCACTGATAACCCCTTCCCTGGCGGAGAGGCCCGCAGAGCATCGCACTGATAACCCCTTCCCTGGCGGAGAGGCCCGCAGAGCATCGCACTGATAACCCCATCCCTGGCGGAGAGGCCCGCGGGGGCATTTCCTGGGACATCCAGCTATAGATTGGGCTCCCTGTCCCTTTTAACATCTCACCCCTGCAAACACCAGCAGGGAAACCCTGTCTTCCATGACCTCGCTGCCCCCACTCCCTGCTCCCCCTCACTCCCCCACCCCCTGCTCACCCCGCAACCCCCACTCCCCTACCCCCTGCTCTCCCCCCCACCCCCTGCTCTCACCCTCACCCCCTGCTCACCCCGCACCCCCCCACTCCCTTACCCCCTGCACTCCCCCCCCTCACCCCCTGCTCTCCCCCCACACTCCTGCTCTCCCCCCACACCCTGCACACCCTGCACCCCCCCACTCCCTTATGCCCTGCTCTCCTCCCTCCCACCCCTTGCACTCCCCCCCACCCCCTGCTCTCCCCCCCCACCCCCTGCTCTCCCCCCCACCCCCTGCTCTCCCCCCCACCCCCTGCTCTCCCCCCCCCACCCCCTGCTCTCCCCCCCCCACCCCCTGCTCTCCCCCCCCACCCCCTGCTCTCCCCCCCCACCCCCTGCTCTCCCCCCCACCCCCTGCTCTCCCCCCACCCCCCCACTCCTTACCCCCTGCACTACTCCCCCACACCCCCTGCACTCCCTCCCACCCCCTGCACTCCTCCCCCCCACACCCTGCACTCCTCCCCCCCACCCCCTGCTCTCCCCATACATGCCCCCAAACTGTGCAGAGCAGGATCCCGGAGTCCGATGCTTCACAATCACCATGTGATGCTCCTCCCTGCTCTAGACACGCGGCTTTAGGCCCGGGGCGGGCCAACTCCAGTCCTCAAGGGCCACCAGCAGGTCAGGTTGTCAGGATATCCCTGCTTCAGCACTGGTGGGGGAGTCAAAGACTAAGCCACCTGAGCTGAAGCAGGGGTACCCGGACAACCTGACCTGTTGGTGGCCCTTGAGGACTGGAGTTGGCCTGTCCCAGGACCTTGGTGCAGGTATGAGGGGGGTGACGCCGCGCAGCCTGAGATTTGGGGTTCTGCGGAGACCCCGGACGAGTTTGGGGGATTGCTGCAGGAAGGTGCGTGTGCCAGGCTGGGAGCTGCCAGGCGTTCCACCCCTTTATCCTGCGGCAAAGCCTTCGCTGCCAGAGGCTCCGGCAGTGAAAGGGTCTCCCCGCGGCTCCCGCGTCAGGCGCTTGTTACCCAGCTCCCGGCCTGGTGCACACTGGGAAACGGGAGGGATACCGCGCGGATACCAAGGAATGCAGCGCTGCGTTCTTCCACGCTTCCCTTCCATAGGTGCACCCTGCAACCTCTAGGGCTGGATGGCTCAAGGTACAGAGATCTAGAGTCTGGAACCTCTAGGGCTGGATGGCTCATGGACCAGAGATCTAGAGTCTGGAACCTCTAGGGCTGGATGGCTCATGGACCAGAGATCTAGAGTCTGGAACCTCTAGTGCTGGATGGCTCCTGGTACAGAGATCTAGAATCTGGAAACTCTAGGGCTGGATAGCTCATGGCCCAGAGATCTAGAGTCTGCAACCTCTAGGGCTGGATAGCTCATGGCCCAGAGATCTAGAGTCTGCAACCTCTAGGGCTGGATGGCTCAAGGTACAGAGATCTAGAGCCTGCAACCTCTAGGGCTGGATGGCTCCTGGTACAGAGATCTAGAATCTGGATCCTTTAGGGCTGGATGGCTCATGGCACAGAGATCTATAGCCTGCAACCTCTAGGGCTGGATGGCTCATGGTACAGAGATCTAGAATCTGGAACCGCTAGGACTGGATGGCTCGGCAAAGAGATCTAGAGTCTGGAACCTCTAGGGCTGGATGGCTCATGGTACAGAGATCTAGAGTCTGCAACCTCTAGTGCTGGATGGCTTGTGGTACAGAGATCTAGAGTCTGCAACCTCTAGGGCTGGATAGCTCGGCAAAGAGATCTAGAGTCTGGAACCTCTAGGGCTGGGTGACGCATGGCACAGAGATCTATAGCCTGCAACCTCTAGGGCTGGATGGCTCATGGTACAGAGATCTAGTCTGTGACCTCTAGGGTTGGGCTGCTGGGTGTACAGTGATTCAGACACTGGAACCTCTAGGGCTATACAGGGATACAGAACCTGAAAACTCTATGGGTAGCGGAAGGCACGGGTATGGAGCCTCGAACCTCTACAATGGGGCAGCACAAGTTATAGATGCAGAAATACAAGCTTGACACCTCTAGGACCAACCAGACATCTTAGTGGTGCCTGGAACCTCTAGGGCTGTACAGCTCAGGGAATAGGTACAGTGTCTGGTAACAAAGGGTTAATTATTGCTTGTCAATGAGTGAGCGGCGATTGGGGGTGCCAGAGGTGCAGAGTACCCCAACTTTCTTATGTACAGAGATTACATTTCATTTAAACAATGAATGTATCTCCAAATGTTATTTTTTGTCTTATAGACTGGCAGGAATCATTGAGAGGCGGCATTTAAAGGGCAGCGCCCGTGTTCCCTCTCACTACTCAGGGGGCTTGTTTAGCAGATGAGGAGTTAATGGTGCAACGTTCTGCAGGTTTTCTGAAGAATGTTCTGCGAGACTCCACCTGTGCCCGGTCTCTACCCCCTCCCCCTGTGCCCAGGGTCTCTCCCCCTCCTCTTGTGCCCCCCTGTGCCCGGTCTCTCGCTCCCCTCCCCCTGTGCCCAGGGTCTCTACCCCCTCCCCTGTGCCCCCCTGTGCCCAGGGTCTCTCGTCCTCCTGTGCCCCCCTGTGCCCGGGGTCTCTCTCCCTCCTCCTGTGCCCGGTCTCTACCCCCTCCCCCTGTGCCCAGGGTCTCTCCTCCTGTGCCCCCCTGTGCCGGGGTCTCTCCCCCTCCTCCTGTGCCCGGTCTCTACCCCCTCCCCCTGTGCCCAGGGTCTCTACCCCCTCCCCCTGTGCCCCCCTGTGCCTGGGGTCTCTCCCCCTCCTGTGCCTGGTCTCTACCCCCTTCTCCTGTGCCCGGTCTCTCGCTCCCCTCCCCCTGTGCCCGGTCTCTCGCTCCCCTCCCCCTGTGCCCGGTCTCTCGCTCCCCTCCCCCTGTGCCCGGTCTCTCGCTCCCCTCCCCCTGTGCCCGGTCTCTCGCTCCCCTCCCCCTGTGCCCGGGCTCTCGCTCCCCTCCCCCTGTGCCCGGTCTCTACCCCCTCCCCCTGTGCCCGGTCTCTACCCCCTCCCCCTGTGCCCGGTCTCTCGCTCCCCTCCCCCTGTGCCCGGTCTCTCGCTCCCCTCCCCCTGTGCCCGGTCTCTCGCTCCCCTCCCCCTGTGCCCGGTCTCTACCCCCTTCTCCTGTGCCCGGTCTCTACCCCCCTCCCCCTGTGCCCGGTCTCTCGCTCCCCTCACCCTGTGCCCGGTCTCTCGCTCCCCTCCCCCTGTGCCCGGTCTCTCGCTCTCCTCCCCCTGTGCCCGGTCTCTCGCTCTCCTCCCCCTGTGCCCGGTCTCTCGCTCCCCTCCCCCTGTGCCCCCCTGTGCC
Organism: Ascaphus truei; assembly: GCF_040206685.1. Classification (NCBI taxonomy): domain Eukaryota; kingdom Metazoa; phylum Chordata; class Amphibia; order Anura; family Ascaphidae; genus Ascaphus; species Ascaphus truei. Next base: position 132,511,215 of record NC_134488.1, read on the forward strand.
CGGTCTCTCGCTCCCCCCACCCTGTGCCCGGTCTCTCGCTCCCCTCCCCCTGTGCCCGGTCTCTCGCTCCCCTCCCCCTGTGCCCGGTCTCTCCCCCCTCCCTCTGTGCCCGGTCTCTCCCCCCCCTCCCCCTGTGCCCGGTCTCTCCCCCCCTCCCTCCCCCCCACCACACTGCTCTATATTTAGCCTCTCTATCCTAGAAAGAACCTGTCTGGCTTTTCCCAGCCGAGACCAACATTTTCACTGTCCCCATCGCGGGAATTCCCCTCGCATAACCTCTCCCCTGCAGGGCATCGCAACCTTACACCTCTCCCCTGCAGGGCATCGCACCCTTACACCTCTCCCCTGCAGGGCATCGCAGCCTTACACCTCTCCCCTGCAGGGCATCGCAACCTTACACCTCTCCCCTGCAGGGCATCGCAACCTTACACCCCTCCCTGCAGGATATCGCAACCTTACACCTCTCCCCTGCAGGGCATCGCAACCTTACACCTCTCCCCTGCAGGGCATCGCAACCTTACACCTCTCCCCTGCAGGGCATCGCAACCTTACACCTCGCCCCTGCAGGGCATCGCAACCTTACACCTCTCCCCTGCAGGGCATCACAACCTTACACCTCTCCCCTGCAGGGCATCGCAACCTTACACCTCTCCCCTGCAGGGCATCGCAACCTTACACCCCTCCCTGCAGGATATCGCAACCTTACACCTCTCCCCTGCAGGGCATCGCAACCTTACACCTCTCCCCTGCAAGGCATCGCAACCTTACACCTCTCCCCTGCAGGGCATCGCAACCTTACACCTCTCCCCTGCAGGGCATCGCAACCTTACGCCTCTCCCCTGCAGGGCACCGCAACCTTACGCCTCTCCCCTGCAGGGCATCGCAACCTTACGCCTCTCCCCTGCAGGGCATCGCAACCTTACACCTCTCCCCTGCAGGGCATCGCAACCTTACACCCCTCCCTGCAGGATATCGCAACCTTACACCTCTCCCCTGCAGGGCATCGCAACCTTACGCCTCTCCCCTGCAGGGCATCGCATCCTTACACCTCTCCCCTGCAGGGCATCGCAACCTTACACCCCTCCCTGCAGGATATCGCAACCTTACACCTCTCCCCTGCAGGGCATCGCAACCTTACGCCTCTCCCCTGCAGGGCATCGCATCCTTACACCTCTCCCCTGCAGGGCATCGCAACCTTACACCTCTCCCCTGCAGGGCATCGCAACCTTACACCTCTCCCCTGCAGGGCATCGCAACCTTACGCCTCTCCCCTGCAGGGCATCGCAACCTTACACCTCTCCCCTGCAGGGCATCGCAACCTTTCACCTCTCCCCTGCAGGGCATCGCACTTTTACACCTCTCCCCTGCAGGGCATCGCAACCTTACACCCCTCCCTGCAGGGCATCGCAACCTTACACCTCTCCCCTGCAGGGCATCGCAACCTTACACCTCTCCCCTGCAGGGCATCGCAACCTTACACCTCTCCCCTGCAGGGCATCGCAACCTTACACCTCTCCCCTGCAGGGCATCGCAACCTTACACCTCTCCCCTGCAGGGCATCGCAACCTTACACCTCTCCCCTGCAGGGCATCGAAACCTTACACCCCTCCCAGCAGGATATCGCAACCTTACACCTCTCCCCTGCAGGGCATCGCAACCTTACACCTCTCCCCTGCAGGGCATCGCAACCTTACACCCCTCCCTGCAGGATATCGCAACCTTACGCCTCTCCCCTGCAGGGCATCGCAACCTTACGCCTCTCCCCTGCAGGGCATCGCAACCTTACACCTCTCCCCTGCAGGGCATCGCAACCTTACACCTCTCCCCTGCAGGGCATCGCAACCTTACACCTCTCCCCTGCAGGGCATCGCAACCTTACACCTCTCCCCTGCAGGACACCGCATCCTTACACCTCTCCCCTGCAGGGCATCGCAACTGTACACTCCTTTCCTGCAGGGCTTGGAAACCTTATACCCCTTTTCTGCAGGGCATCGCAACCTTACATCCCTTCCCTGCAGAACATTGCACCTTTAAGCCCTCCCCAGGCCACCTGTGCTGAAGCAGGGTTATCCTGAAAATCTGACCTGTTGGTGGTCCCTGAGGACTGCAGTTGGCACCCCTGCCCTAGCCCCTAGCCCCTTACCCTAAAACCCCTTCAATGAACTTGCCTTATTGTGGAAAGGGCCGGCGGCGTGTTCAGCGACCGTGGCGAAGGGGCCGTCAGCGGAAAAAGGCCCGGCGCGGACTCGGAGGCGCCAAAATGGCCGTGACAGAATGTCCGACTCCGCATAGAGACGCCAGGCTCTGTGACTGGGTGCCGGCTTCCATGGTCACCTAACCCTACAAGTACTAGTGTCTCATCATTCTGTGCCAGCCAGTTAGTCCTAGAGGTACCAGTGAGCGATGGGAAGAATAGTTGCGCGTATTCGCACATCTGGCGAATGTCCGACTTTCACCGCCGGCAAAAAAAGTTGTGAAAAAAGGAACATTTGCTAAATAGAAATGGCGAGCGGGGTCACGGTTCTATTCTGGTAATTGAAACTTGCCCGAATGACTGTGTGCCAGGCACCTGGGATTCTGGTTTGGAGTTGGAAGGGAGCGATCCAATTGTGTACACCTCATGTGAGTGAAAAACGTGAAAAAGCACTGATGCAATATGTAATCTTAAAATCAATAGTTGATTACAAACAACTTGTCTATATAGAAGTGAATTACTTATACAGTACAGAAGTGTTGGTAATAATAAAGTACAACCAGGAGGTATGTAGATAGTTGTTCTTCCTTTCAGATGTGTAATGGCACCACTCTGCTTTCACATAAGGGGACTGTTCCAGATATTCAGCTCCCAACAGGGTATATGGAAAAACAGAAGACACAAAACGGCCCAATAGTGCAGATTGCAATTCACTGGATTTATGTCAAAAAGTAGTAAGAGATGTACTCACACTAAGTACAAAGGTTCTGTACATATATTGGTATCTTTAGCATGTAAATGCTCACTGTCTTTGCGGTGTGCGCTCCCGAGTTTTCTCCCACTCTCCTCGCTGTGCCAACGAGTTTGCAGCAGCTGCCTCCAAGAGAAGACGCTGAAAGCTAGGACGCTCCCGCAGACCCCTCAGCATTGCTGGTTGCCATCCGTTTCCATCAGATGCGGTTACCCGCGAACCGGACGTGACGTCACACGCCACCGCCGGCGGCACAGCGAGGAGAGTGGGAGAAAACTCGGGAGCGCACACCGCAAAGACAGTGAGCATTTACATGCTAAAGATACCAATATATGAACAGAACCTTTGTACTTAGTCTGAGTACATCTCTTACTACTTTTTGACATAAATCCAGTGAATAGCAATCTGCACTATTGGGCCGTTTTGTGTCTTCTGTTTTTCCATATACCCTGTTGGGAGCTGAATATCTGGAACAGTCCCCTTATGTGAAAGCAGAGTGGTGCCATTACACATCTGAAAGGAAGAACAACTATCTACATACCTCCTGGTTGTACTTTATTATTACCAACACTTCTGTACTGTATAAGTAATTCACTTCTATATAGACAAGTTGTTTGTAATCAACTATTGATTTTAAGATCACATATTGCATTAGTGCTTTTTCACGTTTTTCACTCACATGAGGTGTACACAATTGGATCGCTCCCTTCCAACTCCAAACCAGAATTGCATTTGTGGGAAATCTTAGCACATTTCCCTGGTAAGGTTGAGAAGCATCCTTTTGTGTAACATTTCATATATAAATTTTTTATTTTTCCAATTTTTTCTTTTATTATTATTATTTTTAAATACACTGTTGAAAATTAGGGTATTGTGGCGCCTATGCAAATCATTTAAGTATACTAAGGCACCTGGGATTAGCCATACAGAGGTGCTATGCTCTGTGACTGTGTGCCAGGCACCTGGGATAAGCCATACAGAGGTGCCATGCTCCATGACTGTGTGCCAGGCACGTGGGATTAGCCATACAGAGGTGCCATGCTCCATGACTGTGTGCCAGGCACATGGGATTAGCCATACAGAGGTGCCGTGCTCTGCGACTCTGTGCCAGGCACCTGGGATAAGCCATACAGAGGTGCCATGCTCTGTGACTGTGTGCCAGGCACCTGGGATTAGCCATACAGAGGTGCCATGCTCTGTGACTGTGTGCCAGGCACGTGGGATAAGCCATACAGAGGTGCCATGCTCTGCGACTCTGTGCCAGGCACCTGGGATAAGCCATACAGAGGTGCCATGCTCTGCGACTCTGTGCCAGGCACCTGGGATAAGCCATACAGAGGTGCCATGCTCTGTGACTTTGTGCCAGGCACCTGGGATTAGCCATACAGAGGTGCCATGCTCTGTGACTGTGCCAGGCACATGGGATAAGCCATACAGAGGTGCCATGCTCTGTGACTGTGTGCCAGGCACCTGGGATTAGCCATACAGAGGTGCCATGCTCCATGACTTTGTGCCAGGCACCTGGGATAAGCCATACAGAGGTGCCATGCTCTGCGACTCTGTGCCAGGCACCTGGGATAAGCCATACAGAGGTGCCAGGCTCTGTGACTGTGCCAGGCACCTGGGATAAGCCATATAGAGGTGCCATGCTCTGTGACTGTGCCAGGCACCTGGGATCAGCCATACAGAGGTGCCATGCTCTGTGACTGTGTGCCAGGCACCTGGGATTAGCCATACAGAGGTGCCATGCTCCATGACTGTGTGCCAGGCACCTGGGATTAGCCATACAGAGGTGCCATGCTCTGTGACTCTGTGCCAGGCACCTGGGATAAGCCATACAGAGGTGCCATGCTCTGTGACTGTGCCAGGCACCTGGGATAAGCCATGCAGAGGTGCCATGCTCCATGACTGTGTGCCTGGCACCTGGGATAAGCCATATAGAGGTGCCATGCTCTGTGACTGTGTGCCAGGCACCTGGGATTAGCCATACAGAGGTGCCATGCTCTGTGACTGTGTGCCAGGCACCTGGGATAAGCCATACAGAGGTGCCATGCTCCATGACTGTGTGCCAGGCACGTGGGATTAGCCATACAGAGGTGCCATGCTCCATGACTGTGTGCCAGGCACGTGGGATTAGCCATACAGAGGTGCCATGCTCTGCGACTCTGTGCCAGGCACCTGGGATAAGCCATACAGAGGTGCCATGCTCTGTGACTGTGTGCCAGGCACCTGGGATTAGCCATACAGAGGTGCCATGCTCTGTGACTGTGTGCCAGGCACGTGGGATAAGCCATACAGAGGTGCCATGCTCTGCGACTCTGTGCCAGGCACCTGGGATAAGCCATACAGAGGTGCCATGCTCTGCGACTCTGTGCCAGGCACGTGGGATAAGCCATACAGAGGTGCCATGCTCTGTGACTGTGTGCCAGGCATCTGGGATTAGCCATACAGAGGTGCCATGCTCTGTGACTGTGCCAGGCACCTGGGATAAGCCATACAGAGGTGCCATGCTCTGTGACTGTGTGCCAGGCACCTAGGATAAGCCATACAGAGGTGCCATGCTCTGCGACTGTGCCAGGCACCTGGGATAAGCCATACAGAGGTGCCAGGCTCTGTGACTGTGCCAGGCACCTGGGATAAGCCATATAGAGGTGCCATGCTCTGTGACTGTGCCAGGCACCTGGGATAAGCCATACAGAGGTGCCATGCTCTGTGACTGTGCCAGGCACCTGGGATTAGCCATACAGAGGTGCCATGCTCCATGACTGTGTGCCAGGCACCTGGGATTAGCCATACAGAGGTGCCATGCTCTGTGACTCTGTGCCAGGCACCTGGGATAAGCCATACAGAGGTGCCATGCTCTGTGACTGTGCCAGGCACCTGGGATAAGCCATACAGAGGTGCCATGCTCTGTGACTGTGTGCCAGGCACCTGGGATTAGCCATACAGAGGTGCCATGCTCTGCGACTCTGTGCCAGGCACCTGGGATAAGCCATACAGAGGTGCCATGCTCTGTGACTGTGCCAGGCACCTGGGATTAGCCATACAGAGGTGCCATGCTCTGTGACTGTGTGCCAGGCACCTGGGATAAGCCATACAGAGGTGCCATGCTCTGCGACTCTGTGCCAAGCACCTGGGATAAGCCATACAGAGGTGCCATGCTCTGCGACTCTGTGCCAGGCACCTGGGATAAGCCATACAGAGGTGCCATGCTCTGTGACTGTGCCAGGCACCTGGGATAACCATACAGAGGTGCCATGCTCTGTGACTCTGTGCCAGGCACCTGGGATTAGCCATACAGAGGTGCCATGCTCTCTGACTTTGTGCCAGGCACCTGGGATAAGCCATACAGAGGTGCCATGCTCTGCGACTCTGTGCCAGGCACCTGGGATAAGCCATATAGAGGTGCCATGCTCTGTGACTGTGTGCCAGGCACCTGGGATAAGCCATACAGAGGTGCCATGCTCTGTGACTGTGTGCCAGGCACCTGGGATTAGCCATACAGAGGTGCCATGCTCTGCGACTCTGTGCCAGGCACCTGGGATAAGCCATACAGAGGTGCCATGCTCTGTGACTCTGTGCCAGGCACCTGGGATAAGCCATACAGAGGTGCCATGCTCTGTGACTCTGTGCCAGGCACCTGGGATAAGCCATACAGAGGTGCCATGCTCTGTGACTGTGTGCCAGGCACCTGGGAATAGCCATACAGAGGTGCCATGCTCTGTGACTGTGCCAGGCACCTGGGATTAGCCATATAGAGGTGCCATGCTCTGTGACTGTGTGCCAGGCACCTGGGATAAGCCATACAGAGGTGCCATGCTCTGTGACTGTGCCAGGCACGTGGGATAAGCCATACAGAGGTGCCATGCTCTGTGACTGTGTGCCAGGCACCTGGGATTAGCCATACAGAGGTGCCATGCTCTGTGACTCTGTGCCAGGCACGTGGGATAAGCCATACAGAGGTGCCATGCTCTGTGACTGTGCCAGGCACCTGGGATAAGCCATACAGAGGTGCCATGCTCTGTGACTCTGTGCCAGGCACCTGGGATAAGCCATACAGAGGTGCCATGCTCTGTCAACCTGTGCCTGAGCTATGCCGTCCCAAAGGTGGGTGATCTCTGTGCCAGTCCCAGGAAGTTTTATGTCCTCATTACCTTTTCCTTCTCTCTACTTTTGATTGCCCTCTTATCACTTATTCCCATCGTATATCCCTCGTATATCCCATCCTAAATATGAATGCTAAAAAAGGCACGAACTGAGGCTGCCTTCCAGTGGTTCACTCCAACTGAGGCTGCCTTCCAGTAGCTCACTCCAACTGAGGCTGCCTTCCAATGGCTCACTCCAACTGAGGCTGCCTTCCACTGGCTCACTCCAACTGAGGCTGCCTTCCAATGGCTCACTCCAACTGAGGCTGCCTTCCAATGGCTCACTCCAACTGAGGCTGCCTTCCACTGGCTCACTCCAACTGAGGCTGCCTTCCATTTGCTCGCTCCAACTGAGACTGCCTACCAATGGCTCACTCCAACTGAGACGGCCTTCCAATGGTTCACTCCAACTGAGACTGCCTACCAATGGCTCACTCCAACTGAGACGGCCTTCCAATGGCTAACTCCAACTGAGGTTGCCTTCCAGTGGTTCACTCCAACTGAGGCTGCCTTCCAATGGTTCACTCCAACTGAGGCTGCCTTCCAATGGCTCACTCCGGGACAGCCTTCCAATGGCTCACTCCAACTGAGGCTGCCTTCCAATGGTTCACTCCAACTGAGATGGCCTTCCAGTGGCTCACTCCAACTGAGGCTGCCTTCCAATGGTTCAATACAACTGACGCTGCCTTCCAGTGGCTCACTCCAACTGTAGCTGCCTACCAATGGCTCACTCCAACTGAGACGGCCTTCCAATGGCTCACTCCACTCCAACTGAGGCTGCCTTCCAATGGCTCACGTTAACTGTGGCTGCCTACCAATGCGCGAGACTCTCTTTAAATGCGACTGCCTTCCAATGAGTCACACTCTCACAATGGGCATGATTTGCAATGTGACCCACTCCAAATGCCTTCCAACGAGTGACACTCACTAGAAATGAGACTGCTCTCCAATGAGTGACCTGCTAGACATGAGGCCACCTCCCAGTGAGTGAATCTTATCTATAACTGACTCTGCCTTCCCTGTGTGCCTTAGCTCTGCTCGCCACCTGAATGGAAACAATGCATTGCTAACTGTGTGCTTATCCTGAGTCTTACATTATGGAATACGGGTCTGTGTCTCTACAGTATCTCTTTCCAATACGTCTCTCATTCTACTGTCTCTTGTCTCTCAATTCTGTCTCTGTCTGTCTCTCATTTACCCCTATATTCCCCTTCTCTCTCTTTCCATCGTTCTTTTCTATTTCTTTCTGTCTCTCCCAGGCACTCGTTTCTTTGTCTCCCCCTTTTCTCCCTCTCACCTCCCTCCCCCAGCCTCTCTCCCCTCCCCCCCCCCCCCCCGTGTCTCTCTCCCTCCCTGCGGCTTTTCACTGGATCAGGAGATGGAATTTTTTTCCTTGGCCCTGCGCCAACGCAGCCTCTCCAAGCAAAGGGGAGAGATAGAGGAGAGGGGGAGAGAAAGGAGAGGGGGATGGGGGAGAGAGAATAGAGGGATATATATATAGAGGAAAGGGGGAGAGAGGAAGTGGGGGGGGGGGGGGTGGGAGGAGGAGAGAAAATAGATGGATATATAGAGGAAAGGGGGAGAGAGGGGTGTGGGGAGGGGGGGTTGAGAATAGATGGATATATAGAGGAAAGGGGGAGAGCAAATAGATGGATGTATAGAGGAGAGGGATGTGGGGAGGGGGAGAGAGAATAGATGGATATAGACGAGGGGGGAGAGAATAGATTGATATAGAGGAGGGGGAGATAATAGATGGATATAGAGGAGGGGGAGAGAATAGATGGATATAGAGGAGGGGGAGAGAATAGATGGATATAGAGGAGGGGGAGTGAATAGATGGATATAGAGGAGGGGGGAGTGAATAGATGGATATAGAGGAGGGGGAGAGAGAATAGATGGATATAGAGGAGGGGGAGAGATAATAGATGGATATAGAGGAGGGGGAGAGAATATATGGATATAGAGGAGGGGGAGAGAGAATAGATGGATATAGAGGAGGGGGAGAGAGAATAGATGGATATAGAGGAGGGGGAGAGATAATAGATGGATATAGAGGAGGGGGAGAGAGAATAGATGGATATAGAGGAGGGGGAGAGAGAATAGATGGATATAGAGGAGGGGGAGAGAATAGATGGATATAGAGGAGGGGGAGAGAGAATAGATGGATATAGAGGAGGGGGAGAGAGAATAGATGGATATAGAGGAGGGGGAGAGAGAATAGATGGATATAGAGGAGGGGGAGAGAATAGATGGATATAGAGGAGGGGGAGAGAATAGATGGATATAGAGGAGGGGGAGAGAGAATAGATGGATATAGAGGAGGGGGAGAGAGAATAGATGGATATAGAGGAGGGGGAGAGAGAATAGATGGATATAGAGGAGGAGGAGAGAGAATAGATGGATATAGAGGAGGGGGAGAGAATAGATGGATATAGAGGAGGGGGAGAGAATAGATGGATATAGAGGAGGGGGAGAGATAATAGATGGATATAGAGGAGGTGGAGAGAATAGATGGATATAGAGGAGGTGGAGAGAATAGATGGATATAGAGGAGGGGGGAGAGAATAGATGGATATAGAGGAGGGGGAGAGAATAGATGGATATAGAGGAGGGGGGAGAGAATAGATGGATTTGGAGGAGGGGGAGAGAGAATAGATGGATATAGAGGAGGGAGAGAGAATAGATGGATATAGAGGGGAGAGAGAATAGATGGATATAGAGGAGGGGGGAGAGAATAGATGGATATAGAGGGGAGAGAGAATAGATGGATATAGAGGAGGGGGGAGAGAATAGATGGATATAGAGGGGAGAGAGAATAGATGGATATAGAGGAGGGGGGAGAGAATAGATGGATATAGAGGAGGGGGAGAGAATAGATGGTTATAGAGGAGGGGGGAGAGAATAGATGGATATAGAGGAGGGGGAGAGAATAGATGGATATAGAGGAGGGGGGAGAGAATAGATTGATATAGAGGAGGGGGAGAGAATAGATGGATATAGAGGAGGGGGAGAGAATAGATGGATATAGAGGAGGGGGGAGAGAATAGATGGATATAGAGGGGAGAGAGAATAGATGGATATAGAGGAGGGGGAGAGAATAGATGGATATAGAGGAGGGGGAGAGAATAGATGGATATAGAGGAGGGGGGAGAGAATAGATGGATATAGAGGGGAGAGAGAATAGATGGATATAGAGGGGAGAGAGAATAGATGGATATAGAGGAGGGGGAGAGAATAGATGGATATAGAGGAGGGGGGAGAGAATAGATGGATATAGAGGAGGGAGAGAGAATAGGTGGATATAGAGGAGGGGGAGAGAATAGATGGATATAGAGGGGAGAGAGAATAGATGGATATAGAGGAGGGGGGAGAGAATAGGTGGATATAGAGGAGGGGGAGAGAATAGATGGATATAGAGGAGGGGGAGAGAGAATAGATGGATATAGAGGAGGGGGAGAGAATAGATGGATATAGAGGAGGGGGAGAGAGAATAGATGGATATAGAGGAGGGGGAGAGAATAGATGGATATAGAGGAGGGGGAGAGAATAGATGGATATAGAGGAGGGGGAGAGAGAATAGATGGATATAGAGGAGGGGGAGAGAATAGATGGATATAGAGGAGGGGGAGAGAATAGATGGATATAGAGGAGGGGGAGAGAATAGATGGATATAGAGGAGGGAGAGAGAATAGATGGATATAGAGGAGGGGGAGAGAATAGATGGATATAGAGGAGGGAGAGAGAATAGATGGATATAGAGGAGGGGGAGAGAATAGATGGATATAGAGGAGGGGAGAGAGAATAGATGATATAGAGGAGGGGGGAGAGAATAGATGGATATAGAGGAGGGAGAGAGAATAGGTGGATATAGAGGAGGGGGAGAGAATAGATGGATATAGAGGAGGGGGAGAGAATAGATGGATATAGAGGAGGGGGGTGAGAATAGGTGGATATAGAGGAGGGGGAGAGAATAGATGGATATAGAGGAGGGGGAGAGAATAGATGGATATATAGAGGGGATGGGGCAGGAGGGGGAGAGAGAATAGATGATATATGAGAGGGGAAGGGGAAAGAATATATATTTATAGAGGAGGTGGGGCAGGAGGGAGGAGAGGGGAGACGATGGATATATAGAGGAAAGAAGAGGAGAGAGTGAGGAAAAGGGAAGGGGAGAGATCAATATACAAGAGGATGCGGAAAGAGGGTGTGAAGAGAAAGTGGAAGAGCGGGAGAAAATAGAGGAGGGATTAAAGGAGAGAAGAGATGGAAAGGAGAAGAGTGAAGAGACGGAGACGAAAATAGAGGAGAGGGAGAGAGAGAAGAGGTAGAGATGAGGAGAGAAGGGGACAGAATCAGGAAGGAGAGGATTTGAAGAGAAAAAAGAGAACTAGACAGATAAAAACTAAAAGTAGAGAGGGGCACAGGAAGGAGAGAGCAGAGAGGGGCACGGGATGGAGAGAGCAGAGAGAGGGGCACAGGAAGGAGAGAGCAGAGAGGGGCACAGGAAGGAGAGGGGCACGGGATGGAGAGAGCAGAGAGAGGGGCACAGGAAGGAGAGAGCAGAGAGGGGCACAGGAAGGAGAGAGCAGAGAGGGGCACAGGAAGGAGAGAGCAGAGAGAGGGGCACAGGAAGGAGAGAGCAGAGAGAGGGGCACGGGAAGGAGAGAGCAGAGAGGGGCACGGGAAGGAGAGAGCAGAGAGAGGGGCACAGGAAGGAGAGAGCAGAGAGAGGGGCACGGGAAGGAGAGAGCAGAGAGAGGGGCACGGGAAGGAGAGAGCAGAGAGGGGCACGGGATGGAGAGAGCAGAGAGAGGGGCACAGGAATGAGAGGGCAGAGAGGGGCACGGGAAGGAGAGAGCAGAGAGAGGGGCACAGGAAGGAGAGAGCAGAGAGAGGGGCACGGGAAGGAGAGAGCAGAGAGGGGCACGGGAAGGAGAGAGCAGAGAGAGGGGCACGGGAAGGAGAGAGCAGAGAGGGGCACAGGAAGGAGAGAGCAGAGAGGGGCACAGGGGAAGGAGAGAGCAGAGAGGGGCACGGGAAGGAGAGAGCAGAGAGAGGGGCACGGGAAGGAGAGAGCAGAGAGAGGGGCACAGGAAGGAGAGAGCAGAGAGAGGGGCACAGGAAGGAGAGAGCAGAGAGGGGCACAGGAAGGAGAGAGCAGAGAGGGGCACAGGAAGGAGAGAGCAGAGGGGCACAGGAAGGAGAGAGCAGAGAGAGGGGCACGGGATGGAGAGAGCAGAGAGGGGCACAGGAAGGAGAGAGCAGAGAGGGGCACAGGAAGGAGAGAGGGGCACGGGAAGGAGAGGGCAGAGAGGGGCACAGGAAGGAGAGAGCAGAGAGGGGCACGGGAACGAGAGAGCAGAGAGAGGGGCACAGGAAGGAGAGAGCAGAGGGGCACGGGGAGGAGAGAGCAGAGAGAGGGGCACGGGAAGGAGAGAGCAGAGAGGGGCACAGGAAGGAGAGAGCAGAGAGAGGGGCACGGGACGGAGAGAGCAGAGAGAGGGGCACGGGAAGGAGAGAGCAGAGAGAGGGGCACGGGATGGAGAGAGCAGAGAGGGGCACGGGAAGGAGGGCAGAGAAGGGCACGGGAAGGAGAGAGCAGAGAGAGGGGCACGGGATGGAGAGAGCAGAGAGGGGCACGGGAAGGAGGGCAGAGAAGGGCACGGGAAGGAGAGAGCAGAGAGGGGCACGGGAAGGAGAGAGCAGAAAGGGGCACGGGAAGGAGAGAGCAGAGAGAGGGGCACGGGAAGGAGAGAGCAGAGAGAGGGGCACGGGAAGGAGAGAGCAGAGAGGGGCACAGGAAGGGGAGAGCAGAGAGAGGCACGGGAAGGAGAGAGCAGAGAGAGGGGCACAGGGAAGGAGAGCAGAGAGAGGGGCACGGGAAGGAGAGAGCAGAGAGAGGGGCACAGGAAGGAGAGAGCAGAGAGGGGCACGGGAAGGAGAGGGCAGAGAGAGGGGCACAGGAAGGAGAGAGCAGAGAGAGGGGCACAGGAAGGAGAGAGCAGAGAGGGGCACGGGGAGGAGAGAGCAGAGAGAGGCACAGGAAGGAGAGGGCAGAGAGAGGGGCACGGGAAGGAGAGAGCAGAGAGAGGGGCACGGGAAGGAGAGAGCAGAGAGAGGGGCACGGGAAGGGGAGAGCAGAGAGAGGGGCACGGGAAGGAGAGAGCAGAGAGGGGCACAGGAAGGAGAGAGCAGAGAGGGGCACGGGAAGGAGAGAGCAGATAGAGGGGCACGGGAAGGAGAGAGCAGAAAGGGGCACAGGAAGGAGAGAGCAGAGAGGAGCACGGGAAGGAGAGAGCAGAGAGGGGCACGGGAAGGAGAGAGCAGAGAGAGGGGCACGGGAAGGAGAGAGCAGAGAGAGGGGCACGGGAAGGAGAGAGCAGAGAGAGGGGCACAGGAAGGAGAGAGCAGAGAGGGGCACGGGAAGGAGAGGGCAGAGAGAGGGGCACAGGAAGGAGAGAGCAGAGAGAGGGGCACAGGAAGGAGAGAGCAGAGAGGGGCACGGGGAGGAGAGAGCAGAGAGAGGCACGGGAAGGAGAGGGCAGAGAGGGGCACGGGAAGGAGAGCAGAGAGAGGGGCACGGGAAGGAGAGAGCAGAGAGGGGCACGGGAAGGAGAGAGCAGAGAGAGGCGCACGGGAAGGAGAGAGCAGAGTGGGGCACCGGGAGGAGAGAGCAGAGAGAGGGGCACGGGAAGGAGAGAGCAGAGAGAGGGGCACAGGAAGGAGAGAGCAGAGAGGGGCACAGGAAGGAGAGCAGAGAGAGGGGCACGGGAAGGAGAGAGCAGAGAGGGGCACGGGAAGGAGAGAGCAGAGAGAGGCGCACGGGAAGGAGAGAGCAGAGAGGGGCACGGGGAGGAGAGAGCAGAGAGAGGGGCACGGGAAGGAGAGAGCAGAGAGAGGGGCACAGGAAGGAGAGAGCAGAGAGGGGCACGGGAAGGAGAGGGCAGAGAGAGGGGCACAGGAAGGAGAGAGCAGAGAGAGGGGCACAGGAAGGAGAGAGCAGAGAGGGGCACGGGGAGGAGAGAGCAGAGAGAGGCACGGGAAGGAGAGGGCAGAGAGGGGCACGGGAAGGAGAGAGCAGAGAGAGGGGCACGGGAAGGAGAGAGCAGAGAGAGGGGCACGGGAAGGAGAGAGCAGAGAGAGGCGCACAGGAAGGAGAGAGCAGAGAGGGGCACGGGGAGGAGAGAGCAGAGAGAGGGGCACGGGAAAGAGAGAGCAGAGAGATGGGCACGGGAAGGAGAGAGCAGAGAGGGGCACGGGAAGGAGAGAGCAGAGAGGGGCACGGGGAGGAGAGAGCAGAGAGAGGGGCACGGGAAGGAGAGAGGGGCACGGGGAGGAGAGAGCAGAGAGAGGGGCACGGGAAGGAGAGAGCAGAGAGGGGCACAGGAAGGAGAGAGCAGAGAGGGGCACAGGAAGGAGAGCAGAGAGAGGGGCACGGGAAGGAGAGAGCAGAGAGGGGCACGGGAAGGAGAGAGCAGAGAGAGGCGCACGGGAAGGAGAGAGCAGAGAGGGGCACGGGGAGGAGAGAGCAGAGAGAGGGGCACGGGAAGGAGAGAGCAGAGAGAGGGGCACAGGAAGGAGAGAGCAGAGAGGGGCACGGGAAGGAGAGGGCAGAGAGAGGGGCACAGGAAGGAGAGAGCAGAGAGAGGGGCACAGGAAGGAGAGAGCAGAGAGGGGCACGGGGAGGAGAGAGCAGAGAGAGGCACGGGAAGGAGAGGGCAGAGAGGGGCACGGGAAGGAGAGAGCAGAGAGAGGGGCACGGGAAGGAGAGAGCAGAGAGAGGGGCACGGGATGGAGAGGGCAGAGAGGGGCACAGGAAGGAGAGAGCAGAGAGGGGCACGGGAAGGAGAGAGCAGAGAGGGGCACGGGAAGGAGAGGGCAGAGGGGCACAGGAAGGAGAGAGCAGAGAGGGGCACAGGAAGGAGAGAGCAGAGAGGGGCACGGCAAGGAGAGAGCAGAGGGGCACGGGAAGGAGAGGGCAGAGAGGGGCACAGGAAGGAGAGAGCAGAGAGGGGCACGGCAAGGAGAGAGCAGAGGGGCACGGGAAGGAGAGGGCAGAGAGGGGGGCACGGGAAGGAGAGGGAAGACAGAGGCACAGGGGGAAGGAGAGAGCAGAGAGAGGGGCACAGGATGGAGAGGGAAGACAGAGGCACAGGAAGGAGAGGGAAGACAGAGGCACAGGGGGAAGGAGAGAGCAGAGAGATGGAGGAGGGAGGAGGATGAAGGGAAAAGAGATAGATAAGTGGGTAAGGAGAAGTATGGGGAGGAGGGGCAGAGAGTACTATAGACACAGCTATCTGTCACCTGCTCCCCCCGTACCGACATGCAGAGCTATCTCTAAATATGTATAGAAGGAGATGCAGCACTCTCTGTCAGTGAGGGGTGAGCTGGCTGTGTGTAATAGACCGACGGATTGCGGGAACAATTCAGCACATTCCCTATAACAGGACTGGACAACTCTAGTCCTTAAGGGCCACCAACAGGTCAGGTGTTCAGGATCTCTCTGCTTCAGCACAGGTGGCTCAATCAGTTTCTGTTTCAGCACAGGTGGCTCCATCAGTTGCTCAGGCTGACTGAGACACCTGTGCTGCAGCTGGGATATCCTGAAAACCTGACCTGTTGAGGACTGGATTTGGCCGTTCCTGCCCCATCACATTCTTTGTCGGAGCCTGTGCTTTTGTCGCAGACAGACACTGTGTTCCCACGCTAAGGAGCGTGTTTGCTGCCTTTCCTACACGTGACTGGCGTTTGGACGCGGTTTGCAGGCAGCGGTTCCCCCTGACATTATACTCGTTCAGTTACCTGTCCCCTTGCTCTCCGTTTCCCCCGCGAAACCGTTTCCAGGCAGGGGGTCGGATACAAAGTCGGACGCTCGGGGCCGTGATCTCTGGGCCTGACGTAAGGTTTAATACTATCTGCGGCCAAGAAACCTCAAGCAGCGGCAAGGAAAACAGGAGGTCCCCGAAATGTCTGCGGTTTGTGGTCAACCTGCGTTACCTTACCGCTGCTTGAGGTATCGGAGCCTCAATGTTCTTAACCTGTGTGTTAATCCAACCAGTCTCAGGGACCCGTACCCAGAACCTGTGTGTTAATCCAACCAGTCTCAGGGACCCGTACCCAGAACCTGTGTGTTAATCCAACCAGTCTCAGGGACCCGTACCCAGAACCTGTGTGTTAATCCAACCAGTCTCAGGGACCCGTACCCAGAACCTGTGTGTTAATCCAACCAGTCTCGGGGACCCGTACCCAGAACCTGTGTGTTAATCCAACCAGTCTCAGGGACCCATACCCAGAACCTGTGTGTTAATCCAACCAGTCTCGGGGACCCGTACCCAGAACCTGTGTGTTAATCCAACCAATCTCAGGGACCCGTACCCAGAACCTCTGTGTTAATCCAACCAGTCTCGGGGACCCGTACCCAGAACCTGTGTGTTAATCCAACCAGTCTCGGGGACCCGTACCCAGAACCTGTGTGTTAATCCAACCAGTCTCGGGGACCCATACCCAGAACCTGTGTGTTAATCCAACCAGTCTCAGTGACACGTACACAGAACCTGTGTGTTAATCCAACCAGTCTCGGGGACCCGTACAAAGAACCTGTGTGTTAATCCAACCAGTCTCGGGGACCCGTACACAGAACCTGTGTGTTAATCCAACCAGTCTCAGGGACCCGTACCCAGAACCTTTGTGTTAATCCAACCAGTCTCGGGGACCCGTACACAGAACCTGTGTGTTAATCCAACCAGTCTCAGGGACCCGTACAAAGAACCTGTGTGTTAATCCAACCAGTCTCAGGGACCCGTACAAAGAACCTGTGTGTTAATCCAACCAGTCTCGGGGACCCGTACACAGAACCTGTGTGTTAATCCAACCAGTCTCAGGGACCCGTACCCAGAACCTTTGTGTTAATCCAACCAGTCTCGGGGACCCGTACACAGAACCTGTGTGTTAATCCAACCAGTCTCAGGGACCCGTACAAAGAACTGTGTGTTAATCCAACCAGTCTCAGGGACCCGTACACAGAACCTGTGTGTTAATCCAACCAGTCTCAGGGACCCGTACCCAGAACCTTTGTGTTAATCCAACCAGTCTCGGGGACCCGTACACAGAACCTGTGTGTTAATCCAACCAGTCTCAGGGACCCGTACACAGAACCTGTGTGTTAATCCAACCAGTCTCGGGGACTCGTACCCAGAATCTGTGTGTTAATCCAACCAGTCTCAGGGACCCGTACCCAGAACCTGTGTGTTAATCCAACCAGTCTCGGGGACTCGTACACAGAACCTGTGTGTTAATCCAACCAGTCTCAGGGACCCGTACCCAGAACCTGTATGTTAATCCAACCAATCTCAGGGACCCGTACCCAGAACCTGTGTGTTAATCCAACCAGTCTCGGGGACCCGTACACAGAACCTGTGTGTTAATCCAACCAGTCTCGGGGACTCGTACACAGAACCTGTGTCTTAATCCAACCAGTCTCGGGGACCCGTACCCAGAACCTGTGTGTTAATCCAACCAGTCTCAGGGACACGTACACAGAACCTGTGTGTTAATCCAACCAGTCTCGGGGACCCGTACCCAGAACCTGTGTGTTAATCCAACCAATCTCAGGGACCCGTACCCAGAACCTGTGTGTTAATCCAACCAGTCTCGGGGACCCGTACACAGAACCTGTGTGTTAATCCAACCAGTCTCGGGGACTCGTACACAGAACCTGTGTGTTAATCCAACCAGTCTCAGGGACCCGTACCCAGAACCTGTGTGTTAATCCAACCAGTCTCAGGGACCCGTACCCAGAACCTGTGTGTTAATCCAACCAGTCTCAGGGACCCGTACCCAGAACCTTTGTGTTAATCCAACCAGTCTCGGGGACCCGTACACAGAACCTGTGTGTTAATCCAACCAGTCTCAGGGACCCGTACAAAGAACCTGTGTGTTAATCCAACCAGTCTCAGGGACCCGTACACAGAACCCTTATGTTGATCCAACCAGTCTCAGGGACCCGTACACAGAACCTGTGTGTTAATCCAACCAGTCTCGGGGACCCGTACACAGAACCCTTATGTTGATCCAACCAGTCTTGTATAGTTATATTGGGAATATAGCATCATAATATGGCATGTAAAGTGTCACCCCCTTTTTGCTGCCAGTGTGGCCCCTCGGGAAGCAAAGGGGTTTAACTAGAGCTTTGATGTTACGGCCATCTTGAATGGGGGGGGGGGGGGGCAAGCGAGGAAATTGTCATGTATTTTGATGTGGCAGGTTAGCTACTTCCATGTTACAAAGAGCACTGCCCTATGGTTCCTTGGAGGTGGACACAGTGATGATGGATGGATGGAGTTTAGTGGTAAGAACTCTGCCTTTAAACATGAGTTGAAATCCTGCTGTTGGTTTTTATAGGTGTGGTCATCATCAATGACTTGTAGGGTTGCCAGGTGTCCAGTATTGAACCGGACTGTCCTGTATTTGGACACTCTGTCCAGTTAAAACATTAGAAGTAATACTGGACGTGTATGTGTACACAGGTAGTATTACCTCTCGGACATACAGTAGTGACCTGACCGGCTTGGGGGGGGCGCGGGATTTCACCTGAGGAGAGCGCAGGGCTGTTGCTAGGGGGCTGGACAGCTTCCTCCATCCTGGTGGCTGCTGCTGGGTAATGTGGCCAATCAGGAGGAGGTGTCAGGAGCCTGGGGGTGGGGCCAAGGAGAGGAGGAAACCACATGGAGCACTTTTTACCATTGTGTCCAGTATTTTTGGATTAGCCATCTGGCAACCCTATCAATGAGGGGACACTATATTATAGATCAGGGGGTCTCAAGTCCAGTCCTTAAACCCCCGCCCACCAACAGGTCAGGTTTTCAGGATATCTCAAATCAGATTGAGCCACCTGTGCTGAAGCAGGATTATCCTGAAAACCTGACCTGTTGGGGGGCTTGAGGACAGGAGTTGCGCACCCCTGTTTTAGATTAAATCTGCCAGAATTCCCTGCTTGTCGTCCTATTTATTGGCTCCTCCTCTCAAGTAAGGGCAATGACATCACAGCGGAGTTTAAGCTTCATCTGACGCCGTCCGCCATGTTGTTATATCCCAGGCCGCAGGGATTTTGATACCATCTCCGCCTTAGACCCAATGATGTTTAGGAGAGGCCTGGCAGGAAGCTGCCACCCCGGCTGTTCGCGTGTTTCACCGGCGGAACCAGGGGTGCTTCCTGGAGCCGGACCGCGCTATTCTTATTTCTGGGCAGCGCCTGGTTCCCAAGACACTTACCGGTGAATTTACGCGTCTTAAACCCCCCTCTTTGGATGAAACAAAATGGCCGAATCGGTGTCTAGAATGACCCAGCCTGAAATGCCGCGGCTCTCGTAAAACCAGAAGAGAACAGACCCCCTGTGCACGTAGGTCCGGGCGGCCATATTTAAAAAGGGCGCCAGCAGGAGAGACTGATTCCGCCCCGCCGCCAGGCTGTGGGGTGCAGTGCATTTCCTCTCTTTGATCGGGAGTTAGGGCCGAGCATCACAAATCGTTCCTTCTGTAAAATCCAACGTTGCAGCCCTGGCAAGGGTGTACGTGTACGTGTGTGTGTATATATCATTATTTCATGGTGGATCTTGGATTGAAACGCAGCGAGTAAGAGGCGCAGTTTGTTCGTTAATATGCCGTACGTACTACACAGCGATTACGGCCGGGATCATTGCGTTTACTGACCCGGCTAACCCCTTTCCTTCCGCAATGCAACGAGTTTTCCCCTTGCAGCGACTGGTTTAATACAGGGTGGCTCGACTCCAGTCCTCAAGACCCCTCCCCCCTCCCCCCCCCCCCCCCCAAAGATCAGGTTTTAAGGATATCCCAGCCTCAGCACAGGTGGCTCAATTACTGAGCC
Source organism: Ascaphus truei (assembly GCF_040206685.1). Classification (NCBI taxonomy): domain Eukaryota; kingdom Metazoa; phylum Chordata; class Amphibia; order Anura; family Ascaphidae; genus Ascaphus; species Ascaphus truei. Next base: position 132,531,188 of record NC_134488.1, read on the forward strand.
ACTGATTGAGCCACGTGTGCTGAAGCACGGACTGATTGAACCACCTATGCTGAAGCTGGGATTCATTGAGCCACCTGCGCTGAAGCAGGGTCTGATTGAGCCACCTGTACTGAAACTGGGACTCATTGAGCCGCCTGAGCTGAAGCTGGGACTCCTTGAGCCGCCTGAGCTGAAGCAGGGTCTGATTGAGCCACCTGTGCTGAAGCTGGGTCTCCTTGAGCCACCTGTGCTGAAGCTGGGACTCCTTGAGCCACCTGAGCTGAAGCTTGGCTATCCTGAAACCCTGAAGTGTTGGGGGGGGGGTAATTCCTAGTTTAATTAGCATGTTATTTGGCCGTTGGTTTGAGTTTTTTTCGTTTAATCTGCTTCTAGGATCGGTCAGCGTGACTCCCCGATCCCGTGTGGGAGGCCGCAGAGAATCACACTGAGGCAGAGGGGGCCCTCTCTTATCCTAGAAGAGGTAGGTTCTGCCATATATATATATATATATATATTACATATATCTGTCTCTATAGGGGTGCAGTGCCAGTATATATGTGCGTGTTGAACATTACTTGCCAGTTTACGTATAAGTGCAATGCAATCTGTGTGCGCATGTGTGTACATTGTAGAAAGTTATATATTGTAACGCTGCACGAATATGTGCTAAAGGATTTGCAGGGCAGTGTGGGGTGTCTCCCAGGTGCTTGGGCAATGGACATCAAATGAATTTCTCCCGCAAGAGGGGTTTTTTTTGGGAGGCAAATAGTCAGCTTGTGGCTCAGCGTTTAGAAAACGTAATGTGATTTATAGGAGTTGATGCTCTACCAACAGTTCAGGTTTTCAGGTTATCCCTGCTTCAGCACAGATGGCTCAATCAGTGGCTCAGTTCGACTGAGCCACCTGTGCTGAAGCTGGGGCATATCCTGGAAACCTGACCTGTTGGTGGCCCTTGAGGACTGGTGTGTAGGTTCCTCAGCTGGCCAGGCTGAGTAGTGTGGCAGTCCCCTGTGTCTCTGCCCTTAGGGTAGACTCAGTAGGTCAGAGGTTACTTCCTATCTGATGTGACATGTGAGCGGTTCAGCTGCTGTCTGGCTCAGCCTCTGTGACCTCTATGTGGCTTTTGACCTTGTCTACCGGCCCAGACTGCCTGCAGCTGGGTGGCTGTCACCTCTGACCCCACTGTCTGTCTGGCTCAGTAACGACCCCCGCCCTCTGACCCTCCCCCCCTCCTGTAGTGTGGTTATTAGTAGGACAGGCTGTGGCATTCATTACTTAGCACTGATAGTGTACTCACAACTTGCAGAACTACAGCAGCACCGCCGTTGACCCCTTCCCTGCCAGTGCATGGGCGATAAGAGTTAATGTTGCAGTCTCGCTCAATAGGGCAGGGGTGGCCAACTGCAGTGCTCAAGGGCCACCAACAGGTCAGGTTTTCAGGATCACCCTGCTTCAGCACAGACGGCTCAGTCACTGATTGAGCCGTCTGTACTGAAGCAGGGATATCCCTAATACCTGACCTGTTGGTAGCTCTTGAGGGCTGGAGTTGACCACCCCGGTTGAGGACTCGCAGTTGACAGGCCTTCCAGGGTACAAGATCATAAAATGGAGTGTGTCCTAATAAGACATGTCGAAGACGGCATCACCTGTGCTGAAGCAGGCATAGCCTGAATACTGACCTGTTGGTGGACCTTGATGACTGGAGTTAGCCATCCTTGAACTAGGTCCTCCCTATATCTCGCTTCTACATATGCCTCCCTATATCTCGCCTTATATCTCCCACCAAAGGGGTTAATACTCTAAATCTAGGCCTCACTCGCCCTGAGAACACAGCCTGTAACCGAGGTGTATGCCGGGTCTGAGGCCTCACGCGCCCTGAGAACAGCAGCCTGTATCCGAGGTGTACGCAGAGTCTGAGGCCTCACGCGCCCTGAGAACAGCGGCCTGTATCCGAGGTGTACGCAGGGTCTGAGGCCTCACGCGCCCTGAGAACAGCGGCCTGTAACTGAGGTGTACGCAGGGTCTGAGGCCTCACTCGCCCTGAGAACAGCGGCCTGTATCCGAGGTGTACGCAGGGTCTGAGGCCTCACGCGCCCTGAGAACAGCGGCCTGTAACCGAGGTGTACGCAGGGTCTGAGGCCTCACGCATCCTGAGAACAGCGGCCTGTATCCGAGGTGTATGCCGGGTCTGAGGCCTCACTCGCCCTGAGAACGGCGGCCTGTATCCGAGGTGTATTCCGGGTCTGAGGCCTCACTCGCCCTGAGAACAGCAGCCTGTATCCGAGGTGTATGCCGGGTCTGAGGCCTCACGCGCCCTGAGAACAGCGGCCTGTATCCGAGGTGTATGCAGAATCTGAGGCCTCACTCGCCCTGAGAACAGCGGCCTGTAACCGAGGTGTATGCCGGGTCTGAGGCCTCACACGCCCTGAGTACAGCGGCCTGTATCCGAGGTGTATGCCGGGTCTGAGGCCTCACGCGCCCTGAGAACAGCAGCCTGTATCCGAGGTGTATGCCGGTCTGAGGCCTCACTCGCCCTGAGAACAGCGGCCTGTATCTGAGGTGTATGCCGGTCTGAGGCCTCACTCGCCCTGAGAACAGCGGCCTGTAACCGAGGTGTATGCGGGTCTGAGGCCTCACTCGCCCTGAGAACAGCGGCCTGTAACCGAGGTGTATGCCGGGTCTGAGGCCTCACTCGCCCTGAGAACAGCGGCCTGTAACCGAGGTGTATGCCGGGTCTGAGGCCTCACTCGCCCTGAGAACAGCGGCCTGTAACCGAGGTGTATGCCGGGTCTGAGGCCTCACTCGCCCTGAGAACAGCGGCCTGTAACCGAGGTGTATGCCGGGTCTGAGGCCTCACTCGCCCTGAGAACAGCAGCCTGTAACCGAGGTGTATGCCGGGTCTGAGGCCTCACTCGCCCTGAGAACAGCAGCCTGTAACCGAGGTGTACGCAGGGTCTGAGGCCTCACTCGCCCTGAGAACAGCGGCCTGTAACCGAGGTGTACGCATGGTCTGAGGCCTCACGCACCCTGAGAACAGCGGCCTGTAACCGAGGTGTACGCAGGGTCTGAGGCCTCACACGCCCTGAGTACAGCGGCCTGTATCCGAGGTGTATGCCGGGTCTGAGGCCTCACGCGCCCTGAGAACAGCAGCCTGTTTTCGAGGTGTACGCAGGGTCTGATGCCTCACTCGCCCTGAGAACAGCAGCCTGTATCTGAGGTGTATGCCGGGTCTGAGGCCTCACTCGCCCTGAGAACAGCGGCCTGTAACCGAGGTGTACGCCGGGTCTGAGGCCTCACGCACCCTGAGTACAGCGGCCTGTATCCGAGGTGTACGCAGGGTCTGAGGCCTCACGCACCCTGAGAACAGCGGCCTGTATCTGAGGTGTACGCAGGGTCTGAGGCCTCACGCACCCTGAGAACAGCGGCCTGTAACCGAGGTGTACGCAGGGTCTGAGGCCTCACGCGCCCTGAGTACAGCGGCCTGTATCTGAGGTGTACGCAGGGTCTGAGGCCTCACGCGCCCTGAGAACAGCAGCCTGTATCCGAGGTGTACGCCGGGTCTGAGGCCTCACTCGCCCTGAGAACAGCAGCCTGTAACCGAGGTGTACGCAGGGTCTGAGGCCTCACACGCCCTGAGAACAGCAGCCTGTATCTGAGGTGTATGCCGGGTCTGAGGCCTCACTCGCCCTGAGAACAGCGGCCTGTAACCGAGGTGTACGCAGGGTCTGAGGCCTCACGCACCCTGAGAACAGCGGCCTGTAACCGAGGTGTACGCAGGGTCTGAGGCCTCACGCGACCTGAGTACAGCGGCCTGTAACCGAGGTGTACGCAGGGTCTGAGGCCTCACGCGCCCTGAGTACAGCGGCCTGTATCTGAGGTGTACGCAGGGTCTGAGGCCTCACGCGCCCTGAGAACAGCAGCCTGTATTCGAGGTGTATGCCGGTCTGAGGCCTCACTCGCCCTGAGAACAGCGGCCTGTATCTGAGGTGTATGCCGGTCTGAGGCCTCACTCGCCCTGAGAACAGCGGCCTGTAACCGAGGTGTATGCCGGGTCTGAGGCCTCACTCGCCCTGAGAACAGCGGCCTGTAACCGAGGTGTATGCCGGGTCTGAGGCCTCACTCGCCCTGAGATCAGCGGCCTGTAACCGAGGTGTATGCCGGGTCTGAGGCCTCACTCGCCCTGAGAACAGCGGCCTGTAACCGAGGTGTATGCCGGGTCTGAGGCCTCACTCGCCCTGAGAACAGCAGCCTGTAACCGAGGTGTACGCAGGGTCTGAGGCCTCACTCGCCCTGAGAACAGCGGCCTGTAACCGAGGTGTACGCATGGTCTGAGGCCTCACGCACCCTGAGAACAGCGACCTGTAACCGAGGTGTACACAGGGTCTGAGGCCTCACACGCCCTGAGTACAGCGGCCTGTATCCGAGGTGTATGCCGGGTCTGAGGCCTCACGCGCCCTGAGAACAGCAGCCTGTTTTCGAGGTGTACGCAGGGTCTGATGCCTCATTCGCCCTGAGAACAGCAGCCTGTATCTGAGGTGTATGCCGGGTCTGAGGCCTCACTCGCCCTGAGAACAGCGGCCTGTAACCGAGGTGTACGCCGGGTCTGAGGCCTCACTCGCCCTGAGAACAGCGGCCTGTATCTGAGGTGTACGCAGGGTCTGAGGCCTCACGCACCCTGAGAACAGCGGCCTGTAACCGAGGTGTACGCAGGGTCTGAGGCCTCACGCGCCCTGAGTACAGCGGCCTGTATCCGAGGTGTACGCAGGGTCTGAGGCCTCACGCACCCTGAGAACAGCGGCCTGTATCTGAGGTGTACGCAGGGTCTGAGGCCTCACGCACCCTGAGAACAGCGGCCTGTAACCGAGGTGTACGCAGGGTCTGAGGCCTCACGCGCCCTGAGTACAGCGGCCTGTATCTGAGGTGTACGCAGGGTCTGAGGCCTCACGCGCCCTGAGAACAGCAGCCTGTATCCGAGGTGTACGCCGGGTCTGAGGCCTCACTCGCCCTGAGAACAGCAGCCTGTAACCGAGGTGTACGCAGGGTCTGAGGCCTCACACGCCCTGAGTACAGCGGCCTGTATCCGAGGTGTATGCCGGGTCTGAGGCCTCACGCGCCCTGAGAACAGCAGCCTGTTTTCGAGGTGTACGCAGGGTCTGATGCCTCACGCGCCCTGAGAACAGCGGCCTGTATCCGAGGTGTACGCAGAGTCTGAGGCCTCACTCGCCCTGAGAACAGCAGCCTGTAACCGAGGTGTACGCAGGGTCTGAGGCCTCACGCGCCCTGAGTACAGCGGCCTGTAACCGAGGTGTACGCAGGGTCTGAGGCCTCACGCGCCCTGAGTACAGCGGCCTGTATCTGAGGTGTACGCAGGGTCTGAGGCCTCACGCGCCCTGAGAACAGCAGCCTGTATTCGAGGTGTACGCAGGGTCTGAGGCCTCACGCGCCCTGATAACAGCAGCCTGTATCCGAGGTGTACGGCGGGTCTGAGGCCTCACGCGCCCTGAGAACAGCAGCCTGTATCTGAGGTGTATGCGGGTCTGAGGCCTCACGCGCCCTGAGAACAGCGGCCTGTATCCGAGGTGTACGCAGGGTCTGAGGCCTCACTCGCCCTGAGAACAGCAGCCCGTATCCGAGGTGTATGCAGGGTCTGAGGTCTCACGCGCCCTGAGAACAGCGGCCTGTATCCGAGGTGTATGCCGGGTCTGAGGCTTCACGCACCCTGAGAACAGCAGCCTGTATCCGAGGTGTATGCAGAATCTGAGGCCTCACTCGCCCTGAGAACAGCGGCCTGTATCTGAGGTGTATGCCGGCTCTGAGGCCTCACTCGCCCTGAGAACAGCAGCCTGTAACCGAGGTGTATGCGGGTCTGAGGCCTCACTCGCCCTGAGAACAGCGGCCTGTAACCGAGGTGTATGCCGGGTCTGAGGCCTCACTCGCCCTGAGAACAGCGGCCTGTAACCGAGGTGTATGCCGGGTCTGAGGCCTCATGCGCCCTGAGAACAGCGGCCTGTATCTGAGGTGTATGCCGGGTCTGAGGCCTCACTCGCCCTGAGAACAGCAGCCTGTAACCGAGGTGTATGCGGGTCTGAGGCCTCACTCGCCCTGAGAACAGCGGCCTGTAACCGAGGTGTATGCCGGGTCTGAGGCCTCACTCGCCCTGAGAACAGCGGCCTGTAACCGAGGTGTATGCCGGGTCTGAGGCCTCACTCGCCCTGAGAACAGCGGCCTGTAACCGAGGTGTATGCAGAATCTGAGGCTTCACGCACCCTGAGAACAGCAGCCTGTATCCGAGGTGTATGCAGAATCTGAGGCCTCACTCGCCCTGAGAACAGCGGCCTGTATCTGAGGTGTATGCCGGGTCTGAGGCCTCACTCGCCCTGAGAACAGCAGCCTGTAACCGAGGTGTATGCGGGTCTGAGGCCTCACTCGCCCTGAGAACAGCAGCCTGTAACCGAGGTGTATGCGGGTCTGAGGCCTCACTCGCCCTGAGAACAGCGGCCTGTAACCGAGGTGTATGCGGGTCTGAGGCCTCACTCGCCCTGAGAACAGCGGCCTGTAACCGAGGTGTATGCTGGGTCTGAGGCCTCCCTCGCCCTGAGAACAGCAGCCTGTAACCGAGGTGTACGCAAGGTCTGAGGCCTCACTCGCCCTGAGAACAGCGGCCTGTAACCGAGGTGTACGCAGGGTCTGAGGCCTCACGCACCCTGAGAACAGCGGCCTGTAACCGAGGTGTACGCAGGGTCTGAGGCCTCACGCACCCTGAGAACAGCGGCCTGTAACCGAGGTGTATGCGGGTCTGAGGCCTCACACGCCCTGAGTACAGCGGCCTGTATCCGAGGTGTATGCCGGGTCTGAGGCCTCACTCGCCCTGAGAACAGCAGCCTGTTTTCGAGGTGTATGCCGGGTCTGAGGCCTCACTCGCCCTGAGAACAGCGGCCTGTATCCGAGGTGTATGCCGGGTCTGAGGCCTCACTCGCCCTGAGAACAGCGGCCTGTAACCGAGGTGTACACAGGGTCTGAGGCTTCACGCGCCCTGAGAACAGCGGCCTGTATCCGAGGTGTATGCCGGGTCTGAGGCCTCACTCGCCCTGAGAACAGCGGCCTGTAACCGAGGTGTATGCCGGGTCTGAGGCCTCACGCTCCCTGAGTATAGCGGCCTGTAACCGAGGTGTACGCAGGGTCTGAGGCCTCATGCGCCCTGAGTACAGCGGCCTGTATCTGAGGTGTACGCAGGGTCTGAGGCCTCACGCGCCCTGAGAACAGCGGCCTGTATCCGAGGTGTACGCAGGGTCTGAGGCCTCACGCGCCCTGAGAACAGCGGCCTGTAACCGAGGTGTACGCAGGGTCTGAGGCCTCACGCGCCCTGAGAACAGCGGCCTGTAACCGAGGTGTATGCAGGGTCTGAGGCCTCACTCGCCCTGAGAACAGCAGCCTGTATCCGAGGTGTACGCAGGGTCTGAGGCCTCACTCGCCCTGAGAACAGCAGCCTGTATCCAAGGTGTATGCCGGGTCTGAGGCCTCACTCGCCCTGAGAACAGAAGCCTGTATCCGAGGTGTACGCAGGGTCTGAGGCCTCACGCACCCTGAGAACAGCGGCCTGTATCTGAGGTGTACGCAGGGTCTGAGGCCTCACGCACCCTGAGAACAGCGGCCTGTAACCGAGGTGTACGCAGGGTCTGAGGCCTCACGCGCCCTGAGTACAGCGGCCTGTATCTGAGGTGTACGCAGGGTCTGAGGCCTCACGCGCCCTGAGAACAGCAGCCTGTATCCGAGGTGTACGCCGGGTCTGAGGCCTCACTCGCCCTGAGAACAGCAGCCTGTAACCGAGGTGTACGCAGGGTCTGAGGCCTCACACGCCCTGAGAACAGCAGCCTGTATCTGAGGTGTATGCCGGGTCTGAGGCCTCACTCGCCCTGAGAACAGCGGCCTGTAACCGAGGTGTACGCAGGGTCTGAGGCCTCACGCACCCTGAGAACAGCGGCCTGTAACCGAGGTGTACGCAGGGTCTGAGGCCTCACGCGACCTGAGTACAGCGGCCTGTAACCGAGGTGTACGCAGGGTCTGAGGCCTCACGCGCCCTGAGTACAGCGGCCTGTATCTGAGGTGTACGCAGGGTCTGAGGCCTCACGCGCCCTGAGAACAGCAGCCTGTATTCGAGGTGTATGCCGGTCTGAGGCCTCACTCGCCCTGAGAACAGCGGCCTGTATCTGAGGTGTATGCCGGTCTGAGGCCTCACTCGCCCTGAGAACAGCGGCCTGTAACCGAGGTGTATGCCGGGTCTGAGGCCTCACTCGCCCTGAGAACAGCGGCCTGTAACCGAGGTGTATGCCGGGTCTGAGGCCTCACTCGCCCTGAGATCAGCGGCCTGTAACCGAGGTGTATGCCGGGTCTGAGGCCTCACTCGCCCTGAGAACAGCGGCCTGTAACCGAGGTGTATGCCGGGTCTGAGGCCTCACTCGCCCTGAGAACAGCAGCCTGTAACCGAGGTGTACGCAGGGTCTGAGGCCTCACTCGCCCTGAGAACAGCGGCCTGTAACCGAGGTGTACGCATGGTCTGAGGCCTCACGCACCCTGAGAACAGCGACCTGTAACCGAGGTGTACACAGGGTCTGAGGCCTCACACGCCCTGAGTACAGCGGCCTGTATCCGAGGTGTATGCCGGGTCTGAGGCCTCACGCGCCCTGAGAACAGCAGCCTGTTTTCGAGGTGTACGCAGGGTCTGATGCCTCATTCGCCCTGAGAACAGCAGCCTGTATCTGAGGTGTATGCCGGGTCTGAGGCCTCACTCGCCCTGAGAACAGCGGCCTGTAACCGAGGTGTACGCCGGGTCTGAGGCCTCACTCGCCCTGAGAACAGCGGCCTGTATCTGAGGTGTACGCAGGGTCTGAGGCCTCACGCACCCTGAGAACAGCGGCCTGTAACCGAGGTGTACGCAGGGTCTGAGGCCTCACGCGCCCTGAGTACAGCGGCCTGTATCCGAGGTGTACGCAGGGTCTGAGGCCTCACGCACCCTGAGAACAGCGGCCTGTATCTGAGGTGTACGCAGGGTCTGAGGCCTCACGCACCCTGAGAACAGCGGCCTGTAACCGAGGTGTACGCAGGGTCTGAGGCCTCACGCGCCCTGAGTACAGCGGCCTGTATCTGAGGTGTACGCAGGGTCTGAGGCCTCACTTGCCCTGAGAACAGCAGCCTGTATCCGAGGTGTACGCCGGGTCTGAGGCCTCACACGCCCTGAGTACAGCGGCCTGTATCCGAGGTGTATGCCGGGTCTGAGGCCTCACGCGCCCTGAGAACAGCAGCCTGTTTTCGAGGTGTACGCAGGGTCTGATGCCTCACGCGCCCTGAGAACAGCGGCCTGTATCCGAGGTGTACGCAGAGTCTGAGGCCTCACTCGCCCTGAGAACAGCAGCCTGTAACCGAGGTGTACGCAGGGTCTGAGGCCTCACGCGCCCTGAGTACAGCGGCCTGTAACCGAGGTGTACGCAGGGTCTGAGGCCTCACGCGCCCTGAGTACAGCGGCCTGTATCTGAGGTGTACGCAGGGTCTGAGGCCTCACGCGCCCTGAGAACAGCAGCCTGTATTCGAGGTGTACGCAGGGTCTGAGGCCTCACGCGCCCTGAGAACAGCAGCCTGTATCCGAGGTGTACGGCGGGTCTGAGGCCTCACGCGCCCTGAGAACAGCAGCCTGTATCTGAGGTGTATGCGGGTCTGAGGCCTCACGCGCCCTGAGAACAGCGGCCTGTATCCGAGGTGTACGCAGGGTCTGAGGCCTCACTCGCCCTGAGAACAGCAGCCCGTATCCGAGGTGTATGCAGGGTCTGAGGTCTCACGCGCCCTGAGAACAGCGGCCTGTATCCGAGGTGTATGCCGGGTCTGAGGCTTCACGCACCCTGAGAACAGCAGCCTGTATCCGAGGTGTATGCAGAATCTGAGGCCTCACTCGCCCTGAGAACAGCGGCCTGTATCTGAGGTGTATGCCGGCTCTGAGGCCTCACTCGCCCTGAGAACAGCAGCCTGTAACCGAGGTGTATGCGGGTCTGAGGCCTCACTCGCCCTGAGAACAGCGGCCTGTAACCGAGGTGTATGCCGGGTCTGAGGCCTCATGCGCCCTGAGAACAGCGGCCTGTATCTGAGGTGTATGCCGGGTCTGAGGCCTCACTCGCCCTGAGAACAGCGGCCTGTAACCGAGGTGTATGCCGGGTCTGAGGCCTCACTCGCCCTGAGAACAGCGGCCTGTAACCGAGGTGTATGCCGGGTCTGAGGCCTCACTCGCCCTGAGAACAGCGGCCTGTAACCGAGGTGTATGCAGAATCTGAGGCTTCACGCACCCTGAGAACAGCAGCCTGTATCCGAGGTGTATGCAGAATCTGAGGCCTCACTCGCCCTGAGAACAGCGGCCTGTATCTGAGGTGTATGCCGGGTCTGAGGCCTCACTCGCCCTGAGAACAGCAGCCTGTAACCGAGGTGTATGCGGGTCTGAGGCCTCACTCGCCCTGAGAACAGCGGCCTGTAACCGAGGTGTATGCGGGTCTGAGGCCTCACTCGCCCTGAGAACAGCGGCCTGTAACCGAGGTGTATGCTGGGTCTGAGGCCTCCCTCGCCCTGAGAACAGCAGCCTGTAACCGAGGTGTACGCAAGGTCTGAGGCCTCACTCGCCCTGAGAACAGCGGCCTGTAACCGAGGTGTACGCAGGGTCTGAGGCCTCACGCACCCTGAGAACAGCGGCCTGTAACCGAGGTGTACGCAGGGTCTGAGGCCTCACGCACCCTGAGAACAGCGGCCTGTAACCGAGGTGTATGCGGGTCTGAGGCCTCACACGCCCTGAGTACAGCGGCCTGTATCCGAGGTGTATGCCGGGTCTGAGGCCTCACTCGCCCTGAGAACAGCAGCCTGTTTTCGAGGTGTATGCCGGGTCTGAGGCCTCACTCGCCCTGAGAACAGCGGCCTGTATCCGAGGTGTATGCCGGGTCTGAGGCCTCACTCGCCCTGAGAACAGCGGCCTGTAACCGAGGTGTACGCAGGGTCTGAGGCTTCACGCGCCCTGAGAACAGCGGCCTGTATCCGAGGTGTATGCCGGGTCTGAGGCCTCACTCGCCCTGAGAACAGCGGCCTGTAACCGAGGTGTATGCCGGGTCTGAGGCCTCACGCTCCCTGAGTATAGCGGCCTGTAACCGAGGTGTACGCAGGGTCTGAGGCCTCATGCGCCCTGAGTACAGCGGCCTGTATCTGAGGTGTACGCAGGGTCTGAGGCCTCACGCGCCCTGAGAACAGCGGCCTGTATCCGAGGTGTACGCAGGGTCTGAGGCCTCACGTGCCCTGAGAACAGCGGCCTGTAACCGAGGTGTATGCAGGGTCTGAGGCCTCACTCGCCCTGAGAACAGCAGCCTGTATCCGAGGTGTACGCAGGGTCTGAGGCCTCACTCGCCCTGAGAACAGCAGCCTGTATCCAAGGTGTATGCCGGGTCTGAGGCCTCACTCGCCCTGAGAACAGAAGCCTGTATCCGAGGTGTACGCAGGGTCTGAGGCCTCACTCGCCCTGAGAACAGCAGCCTGTATCCGAGGTGTACGCAGGGTCTGAGGCCTCACTCGCCCTGAGAACAGCGGCCTGTATCTGAGGTGTATGCCGGGTCTGAGGCCTCACGCGCCCGGAAAAAAGCGGCCTGTAACCGAGGTGTACGCAGGGTCTGAGGCCTCACGCGCCCTGAGTACAGCGGCCTGTATCTGAGGTGTACGCAGGGTCTGAGGCCTCACGCGCCCTGAGAACAGCGGCCTGTAACCGAGGTGTATGCGGGTCAGAGGCCTCACGCGCCCTGAGAACAGCAGCCTGTATCCGAGGTGTACGCAGGGTCTGAGGCCTCACGCGCCCTGAGAACAGCAGCCTGTAACCGAGGTGTACGCCGGGTCTGAGGCCTCACTCGCCCTGAGAACAGCAGCCTGTATTCGAGGTGTACGCAGGGTCTGAGGCCTCACGCGCCCGGAAAACAGCGGCCTGTAACCGAGGTGTATGCCGGGTCTGAGGCCTCTATCTGAAAAGCTTTTTAATTTAACTAATATATCTAAAAGAGAAAACGAACATTACAGAAACCCTGTGCTTCATTTTATTACCTGTCCAAGATGTGTTAGCGAGGAGTGCCATTTAAAACTTCTGGTCTTTGGAGTGGTAGTGCCTTGGGCAAGTCCTTTGATCTTTTCCGTCAGCACAAAATGGATTGCAAGCTCCTCGGGGGCAGGTCTTGTTTGTTTTTTTACGTATACAATACATTGAGGCGGACATCATGTTTGGACCTGTGTCCCGGGTGGGGGGGGATCAGAGCTGTGATAGTCGCACTTTTGGTGACAGTAAAAGTGATGAGACTGACCCGGATTTAAAATAAAACTTAATATTATTAACTCTTCCACTGCCAGAGGAGCCAGCAATGACATGCGAGGGGGTTAAACATGGGAGCGCCGTTCTTTCCACCTTTTAAGCCTGATAATAACGTGACAATGCGCTTATAAACAGAAAGGAAGACGGCCTTTCTAAACAAAATACAATTTTCTTTAAATAAAACGTGAAATGTTGTGCGAAAAAAGAAGCACCCGCAGTGGTACTGGAGACTTGTATATAACAAAGTAGGGGTACTCTGTATCTCTCAATACCGTTGCACGTAGGGGGGGGGGGCTACGAGTGCGAGCGGTGTGCGTGTATGAGGCCTGGCAGAGACTGCCGTGCAGAACGGGCACAGTGACGGCTCCCTACAGCTGCTCCCATGCTGCAGTTGGAGAGATGCCACCATTTTGTGCGGCTCGGGATTCAGGGAGCTCTGAAATGGCGTCCGCCTGGCATGGCCCCGTAGAAGGCAGAACTAGCGATCCGTTTCCGAGGCCCACCGCGCTGCTGGACTTGTCTGCAGAGACAGGCAGACGGGTTTCTGTGGTTACAAGAGGGAAGGGGACAGGGCAGGGGAGAGAAGAGAGAGCCGGAGAAAGGAGGGATGAGAGAGAGAGGGAGAGAGAGAGCAGACTGGCAGAGACGGGAAGGTGCGGCAGAGCGGGCGACGCTGAACGGGTGAAGTGATTTCAAACCACCGCTGAAAAGAGGAGCAGGCTCAGGAGGAAGGAAGTGAAAGAGAAGGAAGGAAGAGTGAGAGAGCAAGTAAAAAGGAAAGAAAGGAATGTGACAGACAGAGAGATGCACAGAGAGAGAGAGAGATGCACACAGAGAGAGAGAGAGAGAGAGAGAGAGAGAGAGAGAGAGAGATGCACACAGAGAGAGAAGATGCACAGAGAGAGAGAGAAGATGCACAGAGAGATAGATTCACAGAGATAGATAGATGCACAGACAGAGAGATAGATTCACAAAGATAGATAGATGCACAGACAGAGAGATAGATAGATTCACAGAGATAGATAGATGCACAGACAGAGAGAGAGATGCACAGAGAGAGAGAGATGCACAGAGATAGATAGATTCACAGAGATAGAGAGATGCAGAGAGCGAGAGGTAGATGCACAGAGAGAGAGATGCAGAGAGAGAGATGCACAAAGAGAGAGAGAGAGAGATGCACACACAGAGAGAGAGAGAGAGAGATGCACACAGAGAGAGAAGATGCACAGAGAGAGAGAGAGAAGATGCACAGACAGAGGGAGAGAGAGAGATGCACAGAGATAGATAGATAGATAGATAGATAGATAGATAGATAGATAGATAGATAGATAGATAGATAGATAGATAGATGCACAGAGAGATGCACAGATAGAGAGAGACAGAGATATATGCAGATATAGAGAGATGTACAGATAGAGAGAGTGATAGGTGCACAGAGAGATAGAGAGATAGATGCACACAGAGAGAGAGAGAGAGAGAGACACACACACACACACACACACACACACACACACACACAGAGAGACTCACAGACCCACACACAGAGAGAGAGAGGCACACAGACCCACAGAGAGGCACACAGACACAGTGAGAGAGACACACACACACAGACCCACAGAGAGAGAGAGAGAGGCACACAGACCCACACACAGTGGACAGATACAGAGAGTGAGAAAGAGAGAGAGAGAGAAACACAGACCCACACAGAGAGAGAGACACACACAGTCACACAGAGAGAGAGACCCAGACACACACACAGAGACACAGAGGGAGAGAGACAGGCAGACACACACACACAATCACACAAGAGACGCAGAGAGAGAGAGACACACATGAGAGACACAGAGAGAAAGTGACAGACCGGACCAGGTGCAGGAGAGACAGAAATGTTTCAGTATGAGACAAAGTATCACATTATATATACACGTCTGTCTGTATTCTGTGTCTGAATATCTGTCTATGTGTATCTTTATTTTCTATGTTTATTTATACACGCTGTAAATCTATCACCTCAATCTTTCTATTCATTTGTGTTTTCTGTGTGTGTTTATCAACTCACGGGGTGATTTATCCAAGTACTGGCTGCAAAACTGGGACAAAAACAGCAGCACATGTATTTTCCAAAAGTGATGAAAAACCCCAGCAGATTATTCCGAGTACGCGCGGGTCCCTAAATCAGCCCCGTTGTACCTTTTCTGAGGTCTGCAGACTGTGATCATTTACTTCTTATCTATCCGACTTTATTTTAACCGAGATGGCCAGATTTTCATTTATCTAACATCCGCAATTCTGTCTGCTTATGTATTTTATACGGACACTATCTACTGTATATATATATATATCTCTCTACTCCCCGTCTGCCTATAATATATACCTACATGATATCTATATCTGCCTATTCGTCTATCTGTCTCTCCTTGACTAGGTATACTTATTAACCCTTTCGTGCCTATTTATACATTGCACCTGTCTTTCTGCCTTTATCCTTCTCTCTTGGATCAGTCCCTCTCCTCTCTTGGAGCTGTTCTTCTCCTCTCTTGGAGCTGTTCTTCTCCTCTCTTGGGCCTCTTTTGGATCTTTGACCTTCTCCTTGTCTTGGATCTGTCCTTCTCCTGGATCTGTTCTCCTCTTTTGGATCTTTGTCCTTCTCATGTCTTGGATCTGTCCTTCTCTCTTGAATCTGTGTCATTTTCCTCTCTTGGATCTGTCCTCCTGTCTTGGGTCTGTGTCCTTCTCCTCTATTGGATCTGTGTCCTTCTCCTCTCTTGGATCTGTGTCCTTCTCCTCTCTTGGATCTGTGTCCTTCTCCTCTTTTGGATCTGTGTCCTTCTCCTCTCTTGGATCTGTGTCCTTCTCTTTTGGATCTGTGTCCTTCTCCTCTTTTGGATCTGTGTCCTTTTCCTCTTTGGATCTGTGTCCTTCTCCTCTTTTGGATCTGTGTCCTTCTCTTTTGAATCTGTGTCCTTCTCCTGTCTTGGATCTGTACTTCTCCTCTCTTGGGTCGTTGTCCTTCTCCTCTCTTGGATCTGTCTACTTCTCCTTCTCCTCTCTTGGATCTGTCTTCTTCTCCTCTCTTGGATCTGTCTCCTTCTCTTCTCTTGGATCTGTGTCCTTCTCCTCTCTTGGATCTGTGTCCTTCTATTCTCTTGGAGGTGTTCTTCTCCTCTCTTGGATCTGTCCTAAACTGATTAATAGAACAAAGTAGAAATCTGTCAAGTTTTTGTTTTTTAGATCTTGATAGCTAAACCCAGTATTTTCAGTGTCCTTATTTACCCCTTTGTGCCTATTTATACATTGCATCTGTCTTTCTGCCTATGTCATTCTCTCTTGGATCTGTCCTTCTCCTGTCTTGGATCTGTATCCTTCTCCTTTCTTGGGTCTATGTCTTTCTCCTCTATTGGATCTGTCCTTCTCCACTCTTTGATCAGTGGCCTTCTCCTCTCTTGGATCCGTGTCCTCCTCCTCTCTTGGATCCGTGTCCTCCTCCTCTCTTGGATCTGTCATTCTCCTCTCTTGGATCTGTCCTTCTCCTCTCTTGGATCTGTCCTTCTCCTCTCTTGGATCTGTCTCCTTCTCCTCTCTTGGATCTGTCCTTCTCCTCTCTTGGATCTGTCTCCTTCTCCTCTCTTGGATCTGTCCTTCTCCTCTCTTGGATCTGTTCTTCTACTCTCTTGGATCTGTGTCCTTCTCCTCTCTTGGATCTGATTCCTCCTCCTCTCTTGGATCTGTGTCCTCCTCCTCTCTTGGATCCGTGTCCTCCTTCTCTTTTGGATCTGTGTCCTCCGCCTCTCTTGGATCTGTGTCCTCCTCCTCTCTTGGATCCGTGTCCTCCTCCTCTTTTGGTGATGGCCTTCTCCTCTCTTGGTGATGGCCTTCTCCTCTCTTGTATCTGGCTTTCCCACTCTTTGATCAGTGGCCTTCTCCTCTCTTGGATCCGTGTCCTCCTCCTCTCTTGGATCCGTGTCCTTCTCCTCTCTTGGATCTGTCCTTCTCCTCTCTTGGATCTGTTCTTCTCCACTCTTTGATCAGTGGCCTTCTCCTCTCTTGGATCCGTGTCCTCCTCCTTTCTTGGATCTGTGTCCTCCTCCTCTCTTGGATCTGTGTCCTCCACCTCTCTTGGATCTGTGTCCTCCTCTCTTGGATCTTTGTACTCCTCCTCTCTTGGATCTGTGTCCTCCTCCTCTCTTGGATCCGTGTCCTCCTCCTCTCTTGGTGCTGGCCTTCTCCTCTATTGGATCTGTCCTTCTCCACTCTTTGATCAGTGACCTTCTCCTCTCTTGGATCCGTGTCCTCCTCCTCTCTTGGATCCGTGTCCTCCTCCTCTCTTGGATCTGTCATTCTCCTCTCTTGGATCTGTCCTTCTCCTGTCTTGGATCTGTCCTTCTCCTCTCTTGGATCTGTCCTTCTCCTCTCTTGGATCTGTTCTTCTCCTCTCTTGGATCTGTCCTTCTCCTCTCTTGGATCTGTTCTTCTACTCTCTTGGATCTGTGTCCTCCTCCTCTCTTGGATCTGTGTCCTTCTCCTCTCTTGGATCTGTGTTTTTCTCCTCTCTTGGATCCGTGTCCTTCTCCTCTCTTGGATCCGTGTCCTCCTCCTCTCTTGGATCTGTGTCCTCCTTCTCTCTTGGATCTGTGTCCTCCTTCTCTCTTGGATCTGTGTCCTCCTCTCTTGGATCCGTGTCCTCCTCCTCTCTTGGTGATGTCCTTCTCCTCTCTTGGATCTGTTCTTCTCCTCTCTTGGATCTGTATCATTCTCCATTCTTGGATCTGTATCCTCCTGTAAAGGGTTAAGGTGTTATTTTTTTTAATATATAGCTTTGAAAATGTAAAATACATTGTAAGCAGCACAATAGCAAATACCTTATATAATGCATTCGGGACGGTGTGAAGCCTCGTCTCCATGCTGAAGAAGGGCTCAGCTCCATTTGAATGCATGGAACCAAAATCTTCTCTGGCATGGGGAGTATATGGAATATGATGTTATTAGGGGCTCAGTATTCGAAAGCTGTTCCTGGGCGGCAGATAGAAAGTGTTCATTCTGAAACCTGCAAATCCGGCAAAAACAATCTTTTCGTATCAATATTTCCCTAAAACAGAAAACTGAAACGACCACCTCTCTGTACCAAAATCTGTAAGGTTTGGTGGTTCTGGGCCTAAAAGGGACATTTTAATGGGAAAGTGCTATTTTTTATCAGTGAGATTCCGCTGCCGTGAGATTGCTGATTGTAAAAAGCAGTGTGACTGGATCCAAAGCGTCGCGAGGGGTACGGGGGGAGAGAGAGATGGGGAAGAGAGGAGGGGGCGCGAGGTCTGGGGAGAAGAGAGATGGGGGCGCAAGGTTCGGGGGGGGCAAGGGGTGCGAGGTCCGGGAGGGGAAGCAGGACAAGGTCGGGGGGCGGTAAGCGTGATGAGGTCGGGGGGGGGGGGGGGGGGGCGGGGAAGGCATGCGGCACGAGGTCCGGGGGGGGGGAGGCAAGGGGTGCGAGGTCTGGGGGAGGGGATATGCGGTGTGAGGTCCGGGGAGGGCACGAGGTCCAGGGGGTAAGGGGCGCAAAGCCCAAGGGGGGAAAGGGGCGCGAGTGAGTTTTAGTGAAAAGGGAAAGTGACGTTTCTATGAATGGGATAATCCTGCCCTGGGGGCCGATCCTATGGCAGGGATTCCTAGAAACCAGCCCCCCCAACACCCGCCTTCTCCTCACCCTGCAACCAATAGGACCCTCCCAGACGGCCTGTTAAGGGAGGCTGCAGGCCTCTGCTTGCATTTATAGGGCCCAGTTTCTAAGAATCCTGTTGAGTAATTAGCTTGGGATTCCTGCCTTTCAGACGGGGAAGGACAGATTTGCCTCCTCAGCCGCCCCACATAATGTTACAATTCATAAATGGCATTGCTGCTTTAACCATTTAGCTGCCAGCGGATCTCCGTGATCTCCTATTCCTTATTCACCCTGCACCCCCTCCTACTGTCTCTGTGCGTCCTTCCTACCAACCAGTTAGATTGTAAGCTCTTCGGGGCAGGGACTCCTTTTCCTAAATGTTACTTTTATGTCTGAAGCGCTTATTCCCTTTATGTGTTATTGATAGGATTGTCCTGTGTATTCCTGCTGTGAAGCGCTGTGTACACTAATGGCGCTATATAAATACAGAATAGAAGAATGATAAATTGCTACACACTATTATAATCAGAAAAAAGGGGATACAACTACCGGTGCTCCTGGTTCAGGAGTCTCTGTATCAATCCAGGGTATAGCGAAGGGAAGAGAATCAGGGCTCCACGGATTTGCTCAATAACCTAATTTATTGCCAATAGACGTAACGTTTCGGCCACACAGGCCTTTCTCAAAAGCAGAAATGGCCATGTGCCAATATGAGAAAGGCCTGTTTGGCCGAAACGTTAGGTCTATTGGCAATAAATTAGTTTATTGAGCAAATCCGTGGAGCCCTGATTCTCTTCCCTTCACTATATAAATACATACATACACCACGTCCTGTCTTATTCCTTATATACCCTGCGCCCCGTCCTGTCTTATTCCTTATACACCCTGCACCCCGTCCTGTCTTATTCCTTATACACCCTGCACCCCGTCCTGTCTTATTCCTTATACACCCTGCACCCCGTCCTGTCTTATTCCTTATACACCCCGCACCCCATCCTGTCATTCCATATACACCCTGCACCCGTCCTGTCTTATTCCTTATACACCCTGCACCCCGTCCTGTCTTATTCCTTATACACCCTGCACCCCGTCCTGTCTTATTCCTTATACACCCCGCACCCCATCCTGTCATTCCATATACACCCTGCACCCGTCCTGTCTTATTCCTTATACACCCTGCACCCCATCCTGTCATTCCTTATACACCCTGCACCCCGTCCTGTCTTATTCCTTATATACCCTGCAACCCGTCCTGTCTTATTCCTTATACACCCTGCGCCCCATCCTGTATTATTCCTTATACACCCTGCACCCCGTCCTGTGTTATTCCTTATACACCCTGCACCCCGTCCTGTGTTATTCCTTATACACCCTGCACCCTGTCCTGTCTTATTCCTTATACACCCTGCACCCCGTCCTGTCTTATTCCTTATACACCCTGCACCCCGTCCTGTCTTATTCCTTATACACCCTGCACCCCATCCTGTCTTATTCCTTATACACCCTGCACCCCATCCTGTCTTATTCCTTATACACCCTGCACCCCGTCCTGTCTTATTCCTTATACACCCTGCGCCCCATCCTGTATTATTCCTTATACACCCTGCACCCCGTCCTGTATTATTCCTTATACACCCTGCACCCCGTCCTGTCTTATTCCTTATACACCCTGCACCCCGTCCTGTCTTATTCCTTATACACCATGCACCCCGTCCTGTCTTATTCCTTATACACCCTGCGCCCCATCCTGTATTATTCCTTATACACCCTGCACCCCGTCCTGTCTTATTCCTTATACACCCTGCGCCCCGTCCTGTCTTATTCCTTATACACCCTGCGCCCCGTCCTGTCTTATTCCTTATACACCCTGCGCCCCGTCCTGTCTTATTCCTTATACACCCTGCACCCCGTCCTGTCTTATTCCTTATACACCCTGCGCCCCGTCCTGTCTTATTCCTTATACACCCTGCACCCCGTCCTGTCTTATTCCTTATACACCCTGCACCCCGTCCTGTCTTATTCCTTATACACCCTGCACCCCGTCCTGCCTTATTCCTTATACACCCTGCACCTCGTCCTGTCTTATTCCTTATACACCCTGCGCCCCGTCCTGTCTTATTCCTTATACACCCTGCACCCCGTCCTGTCTTATTCCTTATACACCCTGCACCTCGTCCTGTCTTATTCCTTATACACCCTGCACCCCGTCCTGTCTTATTCCTCATACACCCTGCACCCCGTCCTGTCTTATTCCTTATACACCCTGCACCCCGTCCTGTCTTATTCCTTATACACCCTGCACCCCGTCCTGTCTTATTCCTTATACACCCTGCACCCCGTCCTGTCTTATTCCTTATACACCCTGCACCCCGTCCTGTCTTATTCCTTATACATCCTGCACCCCGTCCTGTCTTTCCTTATACACCCTGCGCCCCGTCCTGTCTTATTCCTTATACACCCTGCAACCCGTCCTGTCTTATTCCTTATACACCCTGCAACCCGTCCTGTCTTATTCCTTATACACCCTGCGCCCCGTCCTGTCTTATTCCTTATACACCCTGCACCCCGTCCTGTCTTATTCCTTTACACCCTGCGCCCCGTCCTGTCTTATTCCTTATACACCCTGCGCCCCGTCCTGTCTTATTCCTTATACACCCTGCGCCCCGTCCTGTCTTATTCCTTATACACCCTGCACCTCGTCCTGTCTTATTCCTTATACACCCTGCACCCCGTCCTGTCTTATTCCTTATACACCCTGCACCCCGTCCTGTCTTATTCCTTATACACCCTGCACCCCGTCCTGTCTTATTCCTTATACACCCTGCGCCCCGTCCTGTCTTATTCCTTATACACCCTGCACCCGTCCTGTCTTATTCCTTATACACCCTGCACCCCGTCCTGTCTTATGCCTTATACACCCTGCACCCCGTCCTGTCTTATTCCTTATACACCCTGCACCCCGTCCTGTCTTATTCCTTATACACCCTGCACCCCGTCCTGTCTTATTCCTTATACACCCTGCACCCCGTCCTGTCTTATTCCTTATACACCCTGCACCCCGTCCTGTCTTATTCCTTATACACCCTGCACCCCGTCCTGTCTTATTCCTTATACACCCTGCACCCCGTCCTGTCTTATTCCTTATACACCCTGCGCCCCGTCCTGTCTTATTCCTTATATACCCTGCACCCCGTCCTGTCTTATTCCTTATACACCCTGCACCCCCGTCCTGTCTTATTCCTTATACACCCTGCGCCCCGTCCTGTTTTATTCCTTATACACCCTGCGCCCCGTCCTGTCTTATTCCTTATACACCCTGCGCCCCGTCCTGTCTTATTCCTTATACACCCTGCACCCCGTCCTGTCTTATTCCTTATACCCCCTGCACCCCGTCCTGTCTTATTCCTTATACACCCTGCACCCCGTCCTGTCTTATTCCTTATACACCCTGCACCCCGTCCTGTATTATTCCTTATACACCCTGCGCCCCGTCCTGTCTTATTCCTTATACACCCTGCACCCCGTCCTGTCTTATTCCTTATACACCCTGCGCCCCGTCCTGTCTTATTCCTTATACACCCTGCACCCCGTCCTGTCTTATTCCTTATACACCCTGCACCCCGTCCTGTCTTATTCCTTATACACCCTGCAACCCGTCCTGTCTTATTCCTTATACACCCTGCGCCCCGTCCTGTCTTATTCCTTATACACCCTGCGCCCCGTCCTGTCTTATTCCTTATACACCCTGCGCCCCGTCCTGTCTTATTCATTTATCTGCTTTATTCTTCATACACTTTGTCATGTTCTGTTTTATTTCTTATCCTTTGTGTCTTGTATCGTTTTGTTCTTTCTTATTCATTACAATCCCCCCCCCCTCCACCCCTCCCTGCCTCTCTCTCTCCTTCTCTCTTTCACCTTCACCTCTTCCTCCCTGTCGTTCTTTTCATCTCCCCCTCTGCCTTTATCTGCCTCTCTCTTTCTCTCTCTCCCCTCTCCCGCCCTCTCTTTCTCTCGGCTTTCCCTCCCCTCCCAGTCTCCTCCACACATTGTCAAAGCCAATGCTGTTTCAGCCCTCCCATTAGACTCCCTCTGTCTACAGCGCTCCCTCCTCTTCCTCCCACACCCGCTCTCTCCCACTAAAATACGCCAAGCAGCCATCCAGAAAGTGAGGTGAAGCCAAAGGCAACAGAGCTGGGTATGTTTCATCCATTCATCCAGAGAACGAGGGAGCGAGAAAGCGATAGAAAGAGGGAGCGAGAAAGGAGAGACACATGCCTTAAATTCCTTTACCCTGTGTGCTGCCAGAGAGATCTGCAGAGCATCGCTGGTACTGACTGGGTTAAAACTTAGCCTGCTTAGGGCCAGCATTGTGGGGGGCCGGGGGGGAGGGGGGGTGTTAGGGGGTAAAGTACCTCTTCCATACCTTGTAACTTCTGGCATAATATGGCGCGTCCACACAGCCGTTATAATGTAGATTTCACTTAAACATTTCGGCAGAAATGTAATCCCCCCCCCCCGCCTCTCCCCCTCCCAAAGCCGAGAGTTGGTGAAAGAGAAAAGAGGCGAGCGAGCCGGGAGAATTGGATAGGGCTGGGATTTCGTTTTAAGGAGGAGGGAGGCGTAACCGCTCGGATCCCCCTGGTTTCATTGCGTCTAACCGGGGGGGCTTTTTGTGCACGTCTCTTGCTTCGGTCTTACAATGGAGGATGTGAAGAATCCCCCCCCCCCCCTTCGCGCGTCCTTCGCCGGGGCGTCACGCGCGAGATGCTGTTTTTTCGCCGGGATCCTTGCTTCGTGGGAAGGCACGTTCGGGGGTGGGGGGCGGACGCTATTGCAACAAGCGCCCCTCCTCGGGGCATGTGGTGGCGGTGAGGAGATGGGGTGTTTGTTGAAGGGATTCCGGGGTGGGGGCCACGTGAGTCTGTGATGCAGTATCTTCCGATAACGGTATTATCCCGGAGACGGGTGTGTATACAGCCCTTCCTGCCGGAGTAAGGTGCACACGCAGCCTGCGGGGCGCCTGTAAGGGGGATGCCCCCAGGACAGGATTCCTCCCTTATAACATTGCATTGAGTAGGGGGCGAGATGGTAATACACAGTGGGGATGTGGTTGTAGCAGCTAATTCCCCCATAGGGAGGGCCACGTGCAGTCTGCGGGGAGATGGTGTATATAAGGGGGTGTTGGTGTTACGGGGGATCCCCTGGACCGCGTTACGGCGGTGGGGAGGTGTTCTTATACCGGGGGGCATTTCGATAGAATACGAATTCCTCCCATTGTATAGCGCACGTGGTGGCTGCACCGAGACGTCTTGTGGTGGGCGGTATGGGGGAGATTTCCTCTTTCTACTCCTTCAGTGCCACTGTCGGATCTCGCCCGCATTTTAACCCCTTCAGTGCCAGCGGGGAAAGCGGTGCTGCCCCCCCCTCTCCTCCGGCAATGAAGGGGTTAATAAGAGGGCAGCTGGGTTGTTAGGGAAGGGATGCTATTTTAGTATTGCTTTTTTCTTCGACCCCCCCCCCCCCCCCCATTGTACACGGCATGTGGGTTCCCTGCCTTTAAAAGAAGCTGTGAGGAGGTGTTAGTCGGGCAGAGACAACCCCATCAGAGGCCAGCGTGGAACAGAAGGGGCGCCAGGGTCTCGTCCCAGTGGAAGGGCAATGGTGGGAGGGTCTCCTCCCAGTGGAAGGACAATGGTGGCAGGGCCTCCTCCCAGTGGAAGGGTAATAGTGGCAGGGTCTCCTCCCAGTGGAAGGGCAATGGTGGCAGGGTCTCTTCCCAGTGGAAGGGCAATGGTGGCAGGGTCTCCTCTCAGTGGAAGGGCAATGGTGGGAATCTCCTCTAAGTGGAAGGGGAATGGTGGCAGGGTCTCCTCCCAGTGGAAGGATAATGGTGACAGGGTCTTCTCCTATTGAAAGGGCAATGGTGGCAGGGCCTCCTCCCAGTGGAAGGGTAATGGTGACATGGTCTCCTCCCAGTGGAAGGGTAATGGTGACAGGGTCTTCTCCCATTGGAAGGGCACTGGTGGCAGGGCCTCCTCCCAGTGGAAGGGTAATGGTGGCAGGGTCTTCTCCCAGTGGAAGGGCACTGGTGGCAGGGCCTCCTCCCAGTGGAAGGGTAATGGTGGCAGGGTCTTCTCCCAGTGGAAGGGCACTGGTGGCAGGGTCTTCTCCCAGTGGAAGGGCAATGGTGGCCCTGGGAGATGTTCTTAGAGGGATTCCTCGTGGAAGCCGCACGTTCGGCATGTGAGGAGGTCAATGTGATTGTTCTCAGAACAAGTTCATTTCTTTTCTTCTTCTTTTTTTTCACCCCGCGAGAAGATCTGGGGGAGCTGGGAAGGGATGTTCTTGTATAGGGCTGAGCGTACACCAGTGGTTAATTCCCTGACATGTTCAGGACTGCGAGATGCTCTTATCACTGCGATTGTTCCCTTAAACAATGGTATGTTGGAGATCTATAAAGATATTCTTGTAAAGGAATGCTTATAATGTATGTATGCCCTATAAACCCAGCTTGGCACGTAGCAAAACATATATAGATTTTGATAAAGGTTTCGACGGGGACAATACGTCGTTCTCATCCACAAATAAAAGATGCACAATTTTTTCATCAAGACGAGTGTGCTGAATTCCTGTTTTATTTTATTTACTACATATATATATATATATATATATATTTGTGTACCGTATAGTATCATCTTCAGCTATTGTCATTCTATCGCTGGATGGAGCCCTTCCCAATGATCTTTCACTGCGGTCTTATCCTCCCATCTTACTTTTGGTCGTCATTTTGACCTTTTGACATCCGTCGAAATCCAGTCCAGTACCATCTTCGTCCAACAATGGTCACGTCTTCATTCTCTATGACCATCTCACTGCCATGTTACCCTCACTATTGTGCTGACTGTTTGCTCCCGAACACATTCATTCTTTTCCCCGTCTCCTCGGGTAGTATTCCGAATTTCTCTCTCTCCGTACTTCTTTTCCATTCCATGGGTTTTGTGGCCTTGGATGCTTCCGGAAGGACGCATGGTCCATCGGTGAGGGCTTCTTATTCATCTTTATCTGCTTGATTAGGAAATAGAAACGGCGTAATTAATTCATATTAAATGTTCTTAAAACCAGCATCGGCACAGGTGACTCAATCAGTGGCTCAGTTCATCTGTGCTGAAGCAGGGACTGATTGAGCCACCTTTATTGAAACGGGTATCCTGAAAACCTGACCTGTTGGGGGGGCTCAAGGACTGGAGCTGATAACCCCCCAGTGTAAACACTTCGGCCAAGCAAATTGTGTGCGCTCTCTCTATTCCCCAACCAAAGTTACGCCCGTATTTATGTCAATTCCGCAACCTTTGTGCAAAGTTTTTAAAAACTTCCAGACGGGTGTTGCAGTAAACCCGTTACTGCGAGCGTTACTGCGAGCGTTACTGCGAGAGTTACTGCGAGCGTTACTGCGAGCGTTACTGCGAGCGTTACTGCGAGCGTTACTGCGAGCGTTACTGCGAGCGTTACTGCGGGCGTTACTGCGAGCGTTACTGCGAGAGTTACTGCGAGCGTTACTGCGAGCGTTACTGCGAGCGTTACTGCGAGAGTTACTGCGAGCGTTACTGCGAGCGTTACTGCGAGAGTTACTGCGAGAGTTACTGCGAGCGTTACTGCGAGCGTTACTGCGAGAGTTACTGTGGGCATTAAGTGGTACCGCGAGCGTTACTGCGGGCGTTAATGTGGGTGTTACTGCGGGTGTTACCGCAAGAGTTACTGCGAGCGTTACTGCGAGAGTTACTGCGGGCATTAAGTGGTACCGCGAGCGTTACTGCGGGCGTTAATGTGGGTGTTACTGCGGGCGTTACCGCAAGAGTTACTGCGGGCGTTACTGCGCGTCATGGTTTAGAATAATGGGACACTACACCTGGGAGTCCTTCATCTTTCGTTAGACTTGTTCTCGCCGGCATTTCCCTCACCATAGCGCAGTCACGGTTCGGTACACGCTGAGTGATCCACTTGCGGATCGTGTATATTGAATATCTGTCCTTGTGTTCCCGGGGATGTTCCAGTTACCGCTTCGTCTCATCTATTCTCTTATCCCGTTCGCGATTCCGCCTGTTTTCTCGGGGTTTTCTTATTCAATCTTGATAAGTTTTCCAGAATTGTTTGTGTAAGTATCCCCATCTCGAGCGAGCGGAAGCGACCTTTCCACTCCAGCTGGTATTCTCTGCTGTTATTCTTCATGATTCTCTGTAATTAGTTATCTTCTTGGTATCTTTGCATTAATATGTATTGGCAGCTAACCAACCGGCGATCACTGCTTGTGTCCAAACAGTAGAGGACTGTGCAGTCTCCCGTCACATGCTTCTTGGTAGAGCGTATATACAGTAGTCTGTTTCATTCTTGATTCCATTGGGTCCAGTCCATGTCCAATTTCTATTTGGATTCTTCTTGAAGAGTGAATTGATGATGTAAAAGTTCTCACGTTCTTTATTGGGCTGGGCTTTTATTGGGAAAAATAACCAGTGCAGGAAAAGATAAACCATTGTGTGACAGTATAGGTGCATAGCACATTATCACTTCCACCTGTGTGTGGAAAATGAGTATACACACAGACTCACAGACACACACACATATATATATATACACACTCACACATATATATGTATATATATACACACAGAGTGTGTCGTGCTGACTTAGCTAGAGGACCATACCGGCTATGCCCCTGAGGAAGTCGCTACCATTGCAATGAAACGCGTAGGGTATTCTTCTATTGGAATTGCGGTGGCTGACCCCTCCACCGTTACGCGGACAGAATGGAGCAACATGATGCCTTGCAGTTGAGGATTTCTTCCATGGTGAAAACCAGTGTCCTGTGGTGCTGCTTGGAGTCATCCACCTGGGTTGACAGTCGGCTGAGGTCATTCGGACTCCGGACTCCACTGGTGACTCCAATGGTGACTCCACCATCCTGCCCTCCCACCTGCATCATGGGATTCCGGTTCCGTACACCTCCACCTGTGACCAGGTTATTCACACTGCGACTTTATCACCTGTGTTTGTGAGTGAACTTTATGGTTTCAACAACCAATATATGTAATCAATTGTAGTACTATATGGAGCATGTGTGTGTATATATATATATATTAGCGAGGCAAGACGGCGGCACACACTAGTTAGAGTGCCGGTTCAGGCAGATGGTACAAGGTATAAAGAGGGTAACTTTCAGTCTATAAGGATCACAACTGTGATCCACAATACCAGCCCGGCACAGGAGTAGAACAAGTAAAGTATTTATTAAGTCCAACACGCACACATGTATCCCGACGTTCCGGTCCGCAGGGGACCTCGCACACTTATGACAGTCGGAGGTTGGCATTGCTCTCACCAATATGTTTTTTCTTCTCTTCGCTGGTATGGAGGCAGTGGCGGGACCCCTTCCTGGCCGCAAACGCTGTCGCAATGTAGGAATAGAAGATATCTCCTCCGCGCACAGACTTAGTCAGGAATTAGTTTAACATGTCATCATTCATTGAAACAGACAGTGAAAACGTCCCACAATGTTTTCGGTGTGTGTGTCTGTCTACATATGTGCATACATACATAGATGCATACATACATACATGCATAAATACATACATGCATAAATACATACATACATACATTCATGCATACATACATGCATACATACATGCATACATTCATGCATACATCCATCCATACATACATGCATACATTCATGTATACATACATGTATTACACATATATGTATATCTACAAATTCACTCCCTTAGGATAGAGCACATTTGGGCCAGTCGCCTGTTCCCATAATAAACATATAACCCTTATACAGAGAGATACTGGCGTGGTGTTATAGCAGGGATTTAGTGTACTAATGAAGTAGAGGAATGTAGAAACTGCTTGGGTTGGACACGGGTATCAGGAACACGAAGAGAGCGCAGGGATCAGAGGGGGTTTGAGGTTTCACAGCTGGTAGGAGACGGGGCAGGCTGCATGTGCCAAGTGGTCCTTATCTGCTGACCATTCCTCTGTCCTGTGATGTGTCTGATAAAGGGTCACACGGGGGGATCTGTCATTATAACAGGACTGATCGCTGACGCCGCGGGGTGTTTTTAGAACATGAATTGTACATTTCTCTGGGCAAGGACTTCTCCTACTGTATGCTGTTCTGTTTGATGCATTTATTGGGGTCTATGGGGGTTATTAATTAAACTGCAATTGTGCCGATCGGGGCACTATTGTGTGCAAACTCCCATTATGTGCCTATCGGCACTATCACGGGTAAATTAATTACCCCCTATGTATCAAGGCAAAAGTGGCACAGTTATTGGACAAAAACAGCGCCCCAGATGTTTCAAAGAAATAATCCTATTGAATTGAATGGAGTATTTCCTTAGATGCGTATTGTGCAGATTTTTGCCCCAGGGTGGCACTATTGTTGCCTTGATCCGCATTATAATGTCCATATGGTTGGTGCTATAGAAATAAAATCAGAACGTACACACACACAGGAGTTCCGCTCCCTGTAAGGGGCCCACCTTGGGACTGCAATCCGAGCTTGTTTTGGGGTGGATGTGATTGAAGCAGGACACCTCCCCTATGTAGCAGCGTGTCTGACGCTGGATGTTCTCAGAGCGAGTATTCATGGCACATGAATAAGATGTGAGATCTGGCTCTTGTTGTGGGGTCGGTACCAGCCATAGCCGAGGAGTCACACGGTATGTTTGGTTTATGTGCAGGTAAAGCCGAGCCCGTGTTTCGGGGGAAACGTAGTGTCATTATCGGCAACACAGTCTGCACTCCGTGCACCAAAGCAAAACTCTGGTTAGGGCGACCAGATGTCCCGGTTTAGCCGGGACCGTCCCGATTTTTGGCCGTTTGTCCCGACTTTTCTGCCCACTGTCCCGGTTTTCCTGATGTGCATAAGCGGCTTTCAAATGGCGATCACGCATATGCGGCCAGCAAGCACTCATCGCGAGCAGTCCGCGCTCGCCGTTTGTGCATGCGCAGCATTAGTCCTGGTTTTTGCCGGGACATATATGGTGACCCTAGATCTGGTTCCCCCAAATGGCCACATATTTTCCTTGATACGCAGACCACACTGACTGATGCTTGGGCCTCTAGCCTGACACGTTACACTCTGTTACCCGTCTTATGGGCCTACGGGATCTAGTTACTTGTATGTATGTATGTATGTGTGTGTGTATGTATGTATGTATGTATGTATGTGTGTGTATGTGTGTGTATGTGTGTGTGTGTGTGTATGTATGTGTGTGTGTGTGTGTGTGTATGTATGTGTGTGTATGTATGTGTGTGTGTATGTATGTATGTATGTATGTATGTGTGTGTGTATGTATGTATGTATGTATGTATGGGTGTGTGTATGTATGTATGTGTGTGTGTATGTATGTGTGTGTGTATGTATGTGTGTGTGTATGTGTGTGTGTGTGTGTGTGTGTGTGTGTGTGTATGTATGTATGTGTGTCTTTATGTATATAGCGCCATTAATATACATAGCCCTTCACAGCAGTAATACACGTGACATTCATATAAATAACAAATAATACAAATAACAGGTCATGGGAATAAGTGTTTCAGACATAAAAGTAACATTTAGGAAGAGGAGTCCCTGCTCCGAGGAGCTTACAATCTAATTGGTTGGTAGGAAGGAAGTACAGAGACAGTAGGAGGGTGTTCTGGTAAGTGCGTCTGCAGGGGGCCAAGCTTTATGTATCAGGTGTATAGTATCAGCCACGGCGCTACTCATATGCTTCTTTAAGGAGGTGGGGCTTAAAGGTGGACTTTAATTATATAGAGTCTCTCGGCTGCAGAAGTACAGCAGCGCAGAGCCGTATCTCTCAAACACTCGTAATCCCACGGAAAGGAACAGGAGTTTCCCCTTCGCTAAATCTGGTGCCGTTCCATTGCACGGACTTTGTGCCGGTTCTGCAGCCAGGACACGGCGGTAAATAACCCCCCTATGTATAAAATACTCCCAGCTGTAAAACTAGAGCAAAGAAAAACCGCCACCATATTTATTCAATCCCATTCCTTAATACGGGGCTTTCCTCCTTATTTATTTATTTATAACATGTTTTACCAGGAAGTAATACATTGAGAGTTACCTCTCGTTTTCAAGTATGTCCCGGGCACAGAGTTAGGACAAATAATACATGGTTACAAATACAGTTACATAAATGAACAGGGTATACATTATATACAAGACATTGCGTGCACAGTTAAATATAATATATATTATGGGCGTATGAAACAGTTACAGACCAGATTAAAATGTGTGACAGCCTTAGATTTGAAAGAACTTAAACTGGTGGTGGGTGTGAGAGTCTCTGGTAGGTTGTTCCAGTTTTGGGGTGCACGGAAAGAGAAGGAGGAACGGCCGGATACTTTGTTGAGCCTTGGGACCATGAATAGTCTTTTGGAGTCTGATCTCAGGTGATAGGTGCTGTATGTGGTAGGGGTGAGGAGCTTGTTCAGGTAGCTGGGTAGCTTGCCCAGAAAGTATTTGAAGGCATGACAGGAAAGGTGAACTTTGCGCCTAGACTCAAGTGATGACCAATCTAGTTCTTTGAGCATTTCGCAGTGATGTGTGTTGTAGTTGCATTGGAGAACAAATCGACAAATTGAGTTGTAGAGGGTGTCAAGTTTGCTAAGGTGGGTTTGAGGAGCCGAGCCATATACTATGTCTCCATAGTCAATAATTGGCATTAGCATCTGCTGTGCGATACGCTTTCTGACCAGGAGACTTAGGGAGGATTTGTTCCTGTAAAGTACCCCTAGTTTGGCACTGGCACTGACATTGATACTGGTATTGATACTGGTACTAGCACTGGCACTGACATTGGTACTGGTACTAGCACTGGCACTGACACTGGTACTGGTACTAGCAGCCTTTACGCATCAGCATCTAAGTATAGAAGTTTGCGCATGTTCCTGTCTATAACCAGCGGGGGGGAGGGGGGGGGGCTGAAGGGTCTCTAGAGAATAGCAGCCCCCCCAGTTCAGGTCTCAGGTTATATAATAAGGGGGCAGACAGTTACTAAACTCTGATGTCAACTAACCACCTCAATGGGATCCCTTCTCTTAGCCCAATCCTGCGCTGTATCTTTGCCCTGTTGTACATGCCCCTTTTGGGTGTTCAGGTTACCTGTGTGACTAGCACTGACACTGGTACTAGCACTGGTACTGGCACTAGCACAGACACTGGCACTGGCACTGGCACAGACACTGGTACTGGAACAGTCACTAGCACTGGCACAGACACTAGCACTGACACTGGTACTAGCACTGACACTGGTACTAGCACTGACACTGGTACTAGTACTGACACTGGTACTAGCACTGACACTGGTACTAGCACTGACACTGGTACTAGCACTGACACTGGTACTAGTACTGACACTGGTACTAGCACTGACACTGGTACTAGCACTGACACTGGTACTAGCACTGACACTGGTACTAGCACTGACACTGGTATTAGCACTGACACTGGTACTAGCACTGACACTAGCACTGACACTGGTACTAGCACTATTTATTATTTATTTATAAAATATTTTACCAGGAAGTAATACATTGAGAGTTACCTCTCGTTTTCAAGTATGTCCTGGGCACAGAGTAAAACAAATAATACATGTTTACAAATACAGTTACATAATGAGCAGGGTATACATTATATACAAGACATTGCATGCACAGTTAGAGAAGATGTATATTATAGGCGTATGAAACAGTTACAGACCAGATTAAAATGTGAGACAGCCTTAGGTTTGAAAGAATTTAAACTGGTGGTGGCTGTGAGAGTCTCTGGTAGGTTGTTCCAGTTTTGGGGTGCACGGTAAGAGAAGGAGGAGCGGCCGGATACGGATCCTTGATGAATCCGGCGCCGGTTTTGGCTTCCGTTTGGCGGCCGGGAGACTCCGAGGCTGTGTATGGATGGACTTTGCGTTGACCTGATGCCTGTCGGGTCAGAGAGAGATTTGGGTACTGGTTATAGGAGCAGTTGGATGCATCAAAGATGGCGTCTTCCATCCTTAATCTCGGGGCCAACGGGGATGTGCGCCGAATGCATGATGTTCGTGGAATTTGGCGTGTGGAAATCGGTTTGCAATTATCGTCACCGCGATCCGTGGAAATGGCGAATGTGCGGGCCCTCCCTAACTGCCGGCACACACGGCAATCAGTAACTTGGGCCTTTAACTGCGGTTTAATGCTGGAGATTCTATGGCAGGCGCTCAACTCCAGCCCTCAAGCCCCCCCCCAACAGGTCGGGTTTTCAGGATATTCCTGCTTCAGCACGGGTGGCTGGGATATCCTGAAAACCGGACCTGTTTGGTGGACCTATAGTATAGTAATGTGCAATATTTCTGTAGCGTGTCTTGCTCAATGCTTTGGGGCGGTTACTCCTACCCCCACTGTTTCAGCCTGATGTATTATTATGCACGTGTTCATGTTGCTCTTTCCTGGAAAGTTGGACCCTATATAAAGAAGTAGCTAAATATACCACTGTACAATAGAAAATATTACACAAAGAGACAGGTCTGATCTTCCCTGAACTGAGCCTGGCAGAAGTGGATTGAGGGAAGCGTGGCCCATGTCCGCTAAGCGCAGGTAGATTCGAGATGATAACGTTCCCTAAAACCGGAGCAGGCGTTACTGTTCCTGAGTTAATATGGGGACCGTGAAGCTAATTAGATGCAAAAAAAACAAGAGCGGTTCTACATCTCGTTAGCATCGGCGTAACGTCACCTTATAGCAAAACGTTGCTTTATCTTCCAATAACGCTGGGTTAAATATTTCAGCGTCGCTCTGTTCCAGGCCCTAAAAAATAGGCCTTTACAGCAGCAGTTTATATGTTTATTTGTTTGTTTTCCCCCCTTTAATATGTGCATAAATACAATCCACACAATGATAAGTAATTAGTTCAATGGCTGATCGATCCTTTCTCTTGTGATCGATCAGTGAAGATTTGGCTCGGGGGTTCTCTAAATGACTGTCAGTGCAGCAGAAGATGACCAAAGATGCAAAGTTCTGTGGGGAATATCATGTGACCAGGCAGTCACTAGATACAATTGGTTCACTGCTAGAGAGAGGGCAGGGCTCATAAAGGGGTGTGCCAGAGCCTGTTTCAGAAGAGGAAGGGGATGAGACTTTGTAAATGGTTGCTATAGAAACAAAAAATGCTTAATACATTATAATACATTAAAAATGGCATTCAGAGTTGTTGTTTTTTTTTAAAAAAAGGGGGCTACAAGTATTTTCTCATAGTACGGAAATTATTTATTTAAAAAACAGGTAGGCTATTGCTTGGTCTGCTGCTTTAACTTGAGTTAAGGCCGAGGGGGGAGGAAACAGCGCTGGGTTGGTTAAATTATACCTAGCTGTGGTTTTCCACACACCCAGGCAGTGTAAAAGCCTTCAGGGCCTGCGTGTGAGTAATGCGAAGTGTGGGTGTAACCGAAGCAAGTCCTCTCGTTAACCTAAACCAGGGGGGTCAAACTCGGCCCTCAGGGGCCACAAACAGAGTTTTCAGGATATCCCTGCTTCAGCACTAGGGCGGCCAGGTGTCCAGTACTGAATCGGACTGTCCTGTATTTGGAAACATACAGGACACCTGCAAGCTCATATTGAACCCCCAAAATAACCACAACATATATATAAGCATATAAGTGTCACAGAGGAGTGCTACTGAGCATGACAATATATATTTAAAACCAGAGACAGAACATGAAACACAGACAAAGCTCAGTGCACATCCAGTGAAACCTATACACGGTACAGTGCCTAAATATATATGTATAGATATATATGAAATAAAATGGTCTTTTAGTTTAACATTTTGGCCAAGGTGTTGTAGGCCCCTGAGCCACTATACGGCAGACCACATCTCAAGGGTCCCTAACACTAATATAAATTCTTAATAACCTGTGCATTACCAGGAAGAATGATTTATAATAAATCTATTTAATAGATATCTATACATATATATTTAGGCACTGTACCGTGCATAGGTTTCACTGGATGTGCACTGAGCTCTGTCTGTGTTTCATGTTCTGTATTCTGGAAGCCAGGGATCATGTGTAAGATGATTTAGCACAGATAGTGTCAACTCGGCCCTCTTTTCCAAGCACAACAAGTTCTGTTTCTTTTCTTACTTTATTTGGGGAAAGTAGCATAAAATACAGTCACTGTGAAGAGATGTTGATGTATGAATAGTGTCTCTCTGTGGGTGCCTTGGTAGTTAAGGGCAGGTGAGAAGATAATCCTACCATACAGGAGTATACAGCAGTGCTCACTCATCCAGAGGTAATGGTGGAAAAGGAAGTGTGGGGCAAGGGTCACACTAAAGGTTCAGTGAGACTGCACTAACTGTCAGCAAAAGACAGGGGGGGAAATGGGAAAGCCCAAAACTAGGAGGACTGGAGAGGTTGCCAGAGCAACCAGGGGTATAACAGACTGGAAGGAAAAGGAGATACATAATGTATCCATTCCATCTGCACTGAGAGAGAACTGCAAGGAAAGTGACATCCTAGTGCAGCTAGCAGGGGGAACTGCCAAGGGAAGGGGGGCTGAAACAGAAAGGGCAGACAGGGGTATTTCTCTTCCATGACACTCCCCGTCTGGTATCTGGAGATACCATTATTTAAGGTGTATGTGGAACATATGTGCAATATAACATGACATAGCAACTTCATGCCCATATAACGATGGGATACCGGCCGGTACCACCAGCTTGACGTCCTTTGCCTTCTCGGTAAGGTAGGTGGATGCACAGCTCCAGGTTTGCTGGTTGCACCACAATGTCTTTGTTTAAAAGTCTCTGGCACTGTTTCCTTTTAGCCTTGTGAGAGAACAGTCTTTTTGTCTCTGTAGATTTACCCACAGGGTGCATCCCCTTGTAGGCATGCCAGTCGTGGTAGCCTGTGGTTCTATCACCTGGTGTTTGGCAGAAGGAGATGGCTTTTGGCTCCCTGCGGAAGCGGAGCAACACTCCTGGAAGACTGGTTGTCGAGTCTAGTCCAGTAAAGAGGACGTCGTTCAGGGAGACTCCCTGGAGCTGAGCGCTGGGGCTGAACACTATCCGGATCTGATCGGGTTCCTGAAGGTGGTAGGCCCCAGATGATTGGGAATACCGGCATTCTTCACCTTCCTTCATTAGAGGTGCTGGTTTTGCGTGGCCGGTAAGGAATATCTTCTGGATTAAGGCCACAAAGTTGTTTTTGGTCTCTGGTTCCCTTTGTAGGTCGCAGAGGTGCGAAGTGAACCTAGAGATGGCATGTTCTCCATTGTTTTGGAAGCGCCTTCTTGGTGAACGGAATGGTAGTGGGTTCGCCCAACTGCCAGATCCGTTTCTGATGAGCTCCTTGACCGTTGACATCAGGAATTCTCAATCTCCTATCAATGGTGTTTGCTTGTCGTCGTTCCTTGTTGTCTGGAACGCTGTGCACCGTAGGTCATTGGTGCATTCCTCTTGCACGAGAACATCTCCCCGTAGTTTGGTGAAACGCTTTTGTGTCTCTTTGTTAACTGCCATCGGGAGGTTATTTTCTCCCTGGACGTAACGAAGAACAGTCTCTTTTGCCCTAGTAAATCCCTTTATGAAATGTCTCTGTGGCTGTCTCTTTTTAGACGTGTGAGAGGACAGTCTTTTTGACACTGGGACTTCACCTGTAGGGTGCAATCTTTTGCGGCTGTGCCAGCCGTGGCAACTGGGTGCTTTGTCACTTGATACTCTGTGGAGAGGGACAACTGAACATCTTAGTCGTGCCATTGCTCGCGAGAGGACCGTTTGATTGTTTATTGCCTTTTGGACGATCCCTTTGTCGGTCACCTTTGGGAGGTTACTTCCTTCCCTCGGTGGAATCGACTCATCATCCTTAGCTGTCTGGACTGCTGAGCATCCTAGGCCATTGTCACATCCCCCCGATGTGAGGAGGGTTTTGTTGATCTCAGGGGTATGACCTTGTCTTTTCTCTTCAGAGAGAGATGTGTGTCCACATTCTGTTACAACCGTTCTGCGGGCGTCAATGTAGTCTTGCCCGTGCTCTTTGTTGGTGCACACGTTGCCCACTATCACCCATCCTAGGTCAAGTCTTTGGGCGTATGGCGCGTTGTGGGGTCCGTTATGCTGTTTACGGACTTTATGTACCCTCATGATGTCCCTACCGAGCAGCAGCAAGATCTTGGCGCCTTGTTCTACCGGCCGGATGTGGTTGGCTATTCCTTTGAGGTGGGGGTAATGGAGTGCCACGTCTGGTGTGGGAATCTCGTCCCTGTTTGTGGCCATGTGGTTGCACTCGATGAGTGTGGGAAGGGGCACGTTCACTTTGCCGTCTATTGAGCATATGGTGTAGCCATTCACTCTTCTTCCTGTGGTCTCCATTTGCCCTGCGCACATTCTGAGAGTGTAAGGAGAAGCACCGTCTTGTATGTTAAACATGTCGAAGAACTCTGACCTGACCAGCGATCAGTTGCTCTGGTCGTCGAGAATTGCGTACATCCGAATAGCCTTCTCAGGTTGTCCCTGGGGGTGCACTGCGACAAGGCATATTTTGGAGCAGGACATTTTGTCCCCTTCCTTTCCGCAAACCTCAGTGCGCTGAGATGTGACGGATGTTGACTCTCGTTCTTCTTTCTCCCCGCCATGCTCCGCTACGGAGGATGGGTTCTTGAGTTGGTGGAGTGTCAGCGCCTCTGGGTGTAACGATGTCACGTGGTTGTCGCTTTCGCACACTGTGCATTTGATCTCTTCTTTACAGTCCCTGGCTAGGTGAGTCGTGGAACCGCAGCACCTGAAGCAAACTCTGAATTCTCCAAGTAGCCTCTTGCGTTCCTCTACGGACTTCATCCTGAACCCAAAGCACTTGTTGAGTGGGTGTGGCTTCTTGTGTATGGGACATTCCCTGTTTGGGTCCCTTGGTTCCTTGCTTCCGGTGGTGGGAGGCACGTCTGTCCTGCGGACCGAGATGGGTGTTTGGGTTATCTCGTCACTGGTCTCTCGTTCCTCAGGCTGCTTGCACTGTATGTGGTTTGCACACCTAAGAAGAAGCTGGGGTCGTTCCTCGTCCTTGCTGCTTCGCGAATGAAGCTCAAGAAAACTGAGAATGGGGGGTAGACGACTTGCTTCTCCCTTTTGTATTTGGAACCTTGTGAAATCCACTTTTCTTGGAGGTTGAAGGTTGAAGGGTAGCTTCTCCAGGATGGGTCTCACTCCACGAGCTGAGTCTAGGACGTTGAGACCTATTAAGGAATGGTCTTTCCTTGCGAACTCCAGTTCTTGCAGCAGGTCCCCGAGCTCTCGTAACTTCGAGTAGTCTTTAGTTGTGATCTTGGGGAAGCTGTCTACTCTTTTGAAGAGCGAATCCTTGACTGCTTCGGGGCTGCCGTAGGACTCTTCTAGCCTAGGTCAAGACCTACTTGGGGTTGGTGCGCGTTTGCCGCCCGCAGTCTATTCGCGTGCTCTCTGGATTCGTTCCCCAGGAACTTGAATAGCAGGTTGAGCTCTTCCCTTGCTGAGAAGTCCAAGCTGTTGATTGCGTCTTTGAACGTGAACTTCCACGTCCGGTAGTTCTCAGGGCGGTCGTCGAAGCTGGTGAGTCCTGCTTGCACCAGGTCACGCCGGATCATGTACTTGACTATGTCTGTCAGGCCTGAGGCATCGGCGTGTTTGTCCCGTTCTGAGGTAGTTGCTGGGAGGGTCTGTGCGGTCGCCTCTTCCTTGGCGTGGACGCGTGATGACTGCTGGCCAGTGTGAGGGGCTGTTTTCTCCCGCGTGGGTGTATCTGGATTGTGAGCCTGTTGTGGTGCATCCGTGTGCGCGCTGGCGTGTGGATCACTATTGCGGCTGTGGCTATCCCAGGCAGCATGTACCATTGAAGGAACAACATCTTCTCCTCGTGGGCCTAGCAAGTCTTCGTTGTCTGTGGAGTCACTCCATCCGTGTTGAGATGGTGCGCTGGTGTTTACACTGAAGAGGCTCCTTACGTAGTCTTCAGTGCGCTGGGCTGGATCCTCTGAGGCTATCCGTCTGTACGGTTGCTCCCCGCCATCCTGTTGCGCGGCTGCTTCTAGGACTTCAGCTTTTGCTATGGCGGCAGCGGCTTCCTTCAGCCAATATGCAGCCAATCAGAAGGAGGTGTCAGGAGCCTGGGAGTGGGGCCAAATAGAGGAGGAAACAGCATGGAGCAAAGAGAGGTGTGTGTGTGTGTGTGTCGAGTGCGTCGCAAATTTCACTATTGTGTGCAGTATTTTTGGAGAAGCCATCTGGCAATCCTATTCAGCACAGGTGATTGAGGGCGATGCCACTGATTGAGCCACTTGTATGTATGTTATTATTTATATAGCGCCATTAATGTACATAGCGCTTCACAGCAGTATTACACGTGCCAATCATATAAATAACCAATAATATAAATAACACATCAAGGGGAGAAGTGCTTCAGACATAAAAGTAACATTTAGGAAAAGGAGTCCCTGCCCTGAAGAGCTTACAATCTAATTGGTAGGAGGAACATACAGCTACAGTAGGAGGGCGTTCTGGTAAGTGCATCTGCAAGGAGCCAAGCTTTATGTATCAGGTGTATAGTGTTAGCCACTGAGCTACTCATTTGCTTGGTTAAGCAGGTGTGTTTTAAGGTGGGTCTTAAAGGTGGATAGAGAGGGTGCTAGTCCGGTAATGAGGGGAAGGGCATTCCAGAGGTGTGGGGCAGTCAGTGAGAAAGGTTTAAGGCGGGAGAGGGCTTTAGATACAAAGGGGGTAGGGAGAAGACATCTTTGAGTGGAACGCAAGTGTTGGGATGATGCACAGCGAGAAATTAGGGCTGTGATGTAAGGAGGGGCAGAAGAGTGTAAAGCTTTAAAAGTGAGGAGGAGAATTGAAGGTGTGATTCGAGATTTGGTAGGAAGCCAGAAGAGGGATTTCAGCAGGGGAGACACTGAGACAGATTTAGGAAAGAGTAGAGTGATTCTCGCAGCAGTGTTTAGGATAGATTGTTGGGGTAGACAGGTGAGAGGCAGGAAGGCCGGACAGCAGGAGGTTACAGTAATCGAGAGGGGAGAGAATGAGGGCCTGAGTCAGAGTTTTAGCAGTCGAGCAACAGAGGAAAGGGCGAATCTTTGTGATATTGCGAGGAAAAAGCGACAGGTTTTAGATACGTTTTGAATGTGAGAGGAGAAAGTGAGAGAGGAGTCGAGTGTGACCCCTAGACAGCGTGCTTGCGCTACTGGATGTATGACTGAACTTCCAACAGTAATGTGGAAGGCGGTAGTAGGGCCAGGTTTGGGAGGAAGTATGAGGAGCTCTGTTTTTGCCATGTTAAGTTCAAGTCGGTGGAGGGCCATCCAGGATGATATCGCAGAGAGACATTCAGAAACTTTGGTTTGTACAGCAGGTGTAAGGTCAGGGGTCGAAAAGTAAATTTGTGTGTCGTCAGCATTGTGGTGATATTTGAACCCAAGAGATGTGATTAGGTCGCATAGAGAGAGTGTGTACAGAGAAAAGAGGAGAGGTCCCAGGACAGAGCCCTGGGGTACCCCCACAGAGAGATCGATAGAGGAGGAGGAGGTGTTGGCAGAAGAGACGCTGAAAGTACGCTGGGAGAGGTAAGAGGAGATCCAGGATAGAGCTTTGTTACGAATGCCAAGAGTATGGAGAATGTGAATTAGAAGAGGGTGGTCCACAGTATCAAATGCTGCAGAGAGGTCGAGTAATATGAGAAGAGTGTAATGACATCTGTCTTAGGCAGCATGGAGGTCATTAGTTATTTTAGTGAAGGCTGTTTCAGTGGAGTGAGCAGTGCGGAAGCCAGATTGTAGAGGGTCCAGGAGAGAATAGGTGTTGAGAAAATGGAGCTAGCGAGAGAATACAAGACGTTCAAGGAGTTTAGAGGCAAAAGGCAGGAGGGAGACAGGTCGATAGTTAGAAAGACAGGTAGGGTCAAGCTTGCTGTTTTTGAGTAATGGTATGACTGTTGCATGTTTGAAGGAAGAGGGAAAGGTACCAGAGTAGAGGGAAGAGTTAAAAATGTGTGTGAGCGTAGGGGTTATAGAAGGAGCAAGAGGTTTTAGGAGATGGGAGGGAATGGGGTCAAGAGGACAGGTGGTAGAGGGAGAAGAGGAGATCAACAACGACACCTCCTCTGTGACAGTGAAAAAAGCGTCA
This sequence comes from Ascaphus truei, assembly GCF_040206685.1. Classification (NCBI taxonomy): domain Eukaryota; kingdom Metazoa; phylum Chordata; class Amphibia; order Anura; family Ascaphidae; genus Ascaphus; species Ascaphus truei. The sequence continues at coordinate 132,571,373 of NC_134488.1, forward strand.
AGGAATGCAGGAAGAGAGTTAGGAAGAGGTGTAGGATGGGAGGAGGAAACAGGGGGGATGCCCTGATGTATGGATTCCACCTTTTCCTTGAAATAGTCAGCAAGGTCCTGAGGTGAGATGGAGGAAGAAGAAGAGGCAGCTGAGGGTGGTTTGAGTAGGCAGTCAGACAGAGAAGAGTTGGCGTGGATTAGACTTGTGTGTGTTGATTAGTGAAGAAAAGTAGGTTTGTTTAGCCTGAGAGAGGGCAGAGGTGAAACAGGATAGCATAAATTTGTAGTGGAGGAAGTCTGCGAGTGTGAGATTTCCTCCAGAGGAACGCAGCATGCGCGTGTGGGAATTTAGCCAGGGTCTGGGGTTAGAAGGGCGAGGACGGCAGAGAGAAAGCGGGGCACGTAGATCAAGAGAGGAGGACAAGGCAGAGTTGTAGTTCCTGACCAGGTTGTCAGGGTCTGGAGCAGGCTGAGAGAGGAGAGGGAGGAGCGGAACGTGGAATCAAAAGCTGGTAGAGCGCAGGTTTCTGCAGAAACGAGGTGGAGAAGGGGAGAAGCGAGAGAGTGCTGAAGCAGGGATATCCTGCAATCCTGACCTGTCGGTGGCCCTTGAGGACTGCAGTTGGCCTCCCCACCATCTACCTGACTTCCTGTGATTGGCCTTAGAAGATACCCCGGTGTGAAGTCGGGTTCCCGTTTCACGGTGTGACATAGCTGGGGGTGTGCTCCTGTGTGGGGGAGTTAGTGAACGCACAATAGCTTCTGATTGCATTGAAAAGGCTTTTGTGAATCTCTCCCTATATTCTATATATATATTTATATAGGCGAACAACGCTTTGCTGCGACTCTCTGCTTTCTCTTTCTGTCGTTCTGTAACTGGCGGCTTCATAAAAGGTCAGAAAAAACCCACAAAAAAAAATTGAATGTGTAATTATATATATTTTTATGAAAGTGGACAGAGCTTTGCTATTAGCATTGTTAGATTTGTTAAGGAATTCATTGTCGTGCCGCGCTCTCAATAAGGCTGCTCCCCAAAGGGGCCGGGAAATGAGGAATCGCAGATGCCCGCTCGCCCCGGGGTGAGTATTCCCTCCCCCCCCCCCCCCGGCTCCCACCCACCCTCCTCCCGGGTGTTGCATCGAACTGCGGACGATACACAGGAGACGTGGGTGCGAGGAGGGGGAGAGGGAGGTACCGTAGCGGGTGCACGCAGCAACGGATTTGAGGCTCCGCCGCCCCTTGGCACTTACCTGTGGCGGCCGCCTCCTCCTTGCTGCTGCCCTTCGACGTTACGTTGACATGGCAATTAGGCGCCATGGTGACGTCCATGACGCTGCGATTCGGGAGAAGTTGGGCGTTAGCAAGGAAGCAGCAACCACATGTAAGTGCAGAGAGCGCGGCATCTGTATATGGGGGCGAACATTTTTGGCACCCGCAAAAGCAACGAGGTACAAACTATCACCCGCTGCCCCGTCCACTCATGTGTCACCCCTTCTACCCTCTCTCCCCCCCTAATGTCACCTCTCGTGTCTCCCCTTCATGTGTCACCTCTCTCCCAATCGATTCCCCCTTCCCCTCTCTCCCACTCGTGTCCCCCTCCCCCTTTCCCACTCGTGTCCTCCTACTCTCTCCCACTCATGTCCCCCCCTCTCCCACTCGTGCCTCTCTCTCCCTCAAGTGTCACCTCTCTCCCACTCGTGTCCCCCCTCTTTCCCTCATGTGTCACCTCTCTCCCACTCGTGTCCTCCTACTCTCTCCCACTCGTGTACCCCCCTCTCGTGTCCCCCCTCTCCTACTCGTGTCCCCCCTCCCCCTCTCTCCCACTCGTGTCCTCCTACTCTCTCCCACTCATGTCCTTCCTCTCTCCATCTCGTGCCCCCCCTCTCTGCCTCATGTGTCACCTCTTCCACTTGTGTCTCCCACTTGTGTCCCCTCTCTCACTCGTGTGTCCCCCCTGTCTCCCATTCGTGCCCCCCTTTCTCCTACTCGTTTGCCCCCCTCTCTCCTACTCGTGTTCTTTAATTGTGAAGATGGGGAACCTTCGTTCAAATCCGGGCATCAACTCCATGTGACCTTGGGCAAGTCACTTGATCTCTCCGGGCCTTGGTAACCAAATCAGATTTGTAAGCGCTTTGGGACAAGAACCTCTTGTGTTTCTAAAATTCTAAATACAGCTCTGCGTACTCTATACATCCTCTATACGTCCTCTATACGTCCTACACACTAATATAATCCTAACAATAGTAATAGTTACTATTACTAATGTTATTCCTAAAAAGCCAGATCACCTGTAACGTTGCTAACTGCAGTCCAGTGCACGGACCCACAGGTCAGAGACTATAGTACCCGACCCTTGACCTGGGATCTAGTGGTTAGACAAGCAAGAATAGTTTGGGATGGTGGGTAGGGGGCAGCAGTGTAGTCTGGGTCACAGCTCCACAAGGCAAAGCAATACAGAAAACCAGGCGAGAGAGTGCGTGCTCAGGCAGAGGACTGATCACTCTGGTGAACTTCTCTAGTTCCAGACCAGGTGCGCAGTTACCAGTGCAGAGAGGCTAGTGAAGGATATCTGGGGGTGGAGTTATTAGGTTCGTTGTTGGAAAATCGGTATGTGATTATCGGGTCAGGTAATATGGCGGGAGGTACCAGCTAATTAACTTGATGTGATCTCACCTTTGGTTATAACGTTAGTAAGGCCTTTTTTTTTAAATGCTCATGCGATAATATTAGGTTTAGGGCCAGGCATATTTCTGCTTCACATTCAAGCTTCAGAAGGAATCTGTGCCGGGAGCTGGTACCTTCTGCAGACCTCATAGAAGCCAGATGTCCACCTCACCTATGGGCATTGATATCAGTGGATTGAGTGATCTTATGTGGCGGCGGCGGTACCTGTTTCACCTGGTACATGGGCCGTTTGTGGCAGGAAAGATCCAGCATTTTTTGCAGGGTAATAAATAAATCCCATAATGTTTGGCGGCAGTGGGAGTTTTACCCCTGGGATTATGGTACACACACATTTTGCAGCTTCAGAAGTGGCAAGAGTCGGGCTTTAGGAAAATGTGAGTAAAAAGATTGGGCGTCGGAGATCGGACAGGTATAAGGGTTATGTGCGTTTAGACTTTTCAATTCATGTCATTGTTTATATGTATTGTTTTATGTTTAGGGATGGTACATAAAGTCGTTTTGATCCTCGGACACTCGGCCAGCTGCAGAACTTCGACCCATCCTTCGGGTCCTTGCCTAGGCTTACATCCAAAGAAGGATAGAGTGGTTGTAGAGGAATTAGGTGCAAGTCCTACTAGAAATGTTGAGACAGTCTCATGGTGCCCCAGATGGGATACTGGTTGATCTTGGTAATGATTTGAGTTTGAAGGCAGAGTTTACAGAGACCGTTCCAACAGGGAGATGTGGAATTATAAGGAGGCCGATTTCTTCAACTCGCGTTGGGATGAGGGAATTTGTTTCAGGGAGAAAGCAAATTCATGACCCATATTTTAGCTAAAGATGGATTCTGCTCATATACAGGGAGAGTCAGAATGGGAAAGGGTAAGAGAGGGTTAGTCAGTATGGGAGAGGCTAAGGGAGGGTTGGTAAGTATGGGAATACCTAAGGGAGAGTTGGGCACTATGGGAGAGGCTCAGGGAGGGTCAGTCAGTATGGGGAGGCTAAGGGAGCGTTGGTCAGTATGGGAGAGGCTAAGGGAGGGTTGGGCTGTATGGGGAGGCTAAGGAAGAGTTGGGCAGTATGGGGGAGGATAAGGGAGAATTGCGCAGTATGGGAGAGGCTAAGGGAGAAGTTAAGGGTGAGTTGGGCAGTATGGGAGAGGCTAAGGGAGAATTGCGCAGTATGGGAGAGGCTAAGGGAGAAGTTAAGGGTGAGTTGGGCAGTATGGGAGAAGCTAAGGGAGCGTTGGGCAGTATAGGAGAGGCTAAGAGTGAGTTGGGCAGTATGGGAGAGGCTAAGAGAGTTGGTCAGTAGAGGGGAGGCTAAGGGATGGTTAGTCAGTATGGGAGAGTGTGACAGACTGCCTTGCTCCTAGGTCAGTAAGTACTCTCACACCACTTTTTTGAAACACAAAATGTCCTCTTATTTCCCGTACTGGGAATACTGGATACAATGTAACGGATATTCCCTCTACCCCAATCGCAGATAGAGGGCACATGAGGGGGAACCTATATGTTACCAGGTGTGGTGCGTATACCTGCAGGTTCACAGGAGGCCTGAGCCTCCTCTGATGGGAACCTGGGGTGAATCCTCTGCAACGATCTTCCTTACAGCGCCTCCACCTATGTAGGATTCTAGGAGTGTAGAATGTACCCCACACAGGACCCACATATATTAACCACATACACCAAAGGTATATATAACTCAGGTTTACTATATGCAGATAGCATCACACAATACACATGTATCAACCTCAATGTCACCGTGTGACACTACTTCCCAGGATGAAGGAACAGACTCCTCATCGATCAGCGGTGTTGATATAGTATTGAACCACAAACTTCAGGAAACTGGCTTCACCAAGGAGTCTTACAAACAAAATAACCCCACACCGTGTCCACAGTCCCCAATGTCATTCACTCCCACTTAGGAGTATATACCCCGGGCCCAACACCGTGTACCCCCACACCGTGTCCACAGTATACCCTTGTCCCGTGGTCAGCGCTGCCACTATGTGTGAGTACTCTGTTGGTGCACTTATAACGAGACCTGCCCAGTGCGACGGCACCTGGGCTTTAAAAGATCTTCACAAAGGGTCCGCCGATCTCCTGCACGACGTCCTGGTTTCCCCCAGCGCGGAGATCCGTCAGGGGCGATCCCACCCTGGAGATAGTCCTGCTCTCAATGGAGTAGGCCTGAGCCCAAGCCTCTTTGCGGGAAGCGCAGCGTCCGCTGTGTCCCTAACTGCCAATATCACTAATGGGGCAGGATCCCTAACCTAGGGCCTGTCCCTGAAGAGCACAACAAGCTATAGTGGTGACTCAGGACCTCACTGGGGCCTAGGGGGCTGCTAGCCTAATGCAGCGGGTCACAGACCCCTGCACTCACCTCCTACCCCTAGCTCTTCCTGGTCTTGACTGCCTGGCGTGGGCTGAGTGCGCGAAATGTCTCTATCTCCTAGAGCAGGGAGATACTGCAGCCCTATTGGCTCCCTGGCGTCAGGTGGGGCGCTCCTGAGGCTCATGGGACTTGTAGTCTCTGCTATAGCCTCCTTGCGATTGGCTGCCCTTCCACGCGCATGTACTGCGCATGCGTGAACTAACAGGGGCCTCCCGTCGCAGCTTTACCCTGCGCATGCGGGAGGAATGAACATGGCGGCGCCCTGTGCTGTCGGGCCGCAACGGAGCCTCCAGAGCACCGGAGCGCTCCCTGCTCGGCCCCCAGCCTCCAGAAACTCTGGCGGGTCTGCCGCTTGGCTCCGGCAGCACTCACCATCGCTCCCGGCTGCGGAAGTAACGAGGGGGGGTTGCAGAGTACAAAGTAGCCCAGGGCTACACAATATATAGTCACACAGTAATGCAAAGGTCACGTTAGCAACATACATCTGCAGGTCTCTGGGATTTGAGGCCGTGTCTCGGGGATTTGAGGCTCTGTTTCCCTAGCAGGCCCCTGTTGTAGGCTGTTAAGTCCTGTTATTCCCAGTCAGACTTTCTGGGAACATGAACCTGTCTTCTTACAGGTTCTGGGGCCTGGGTCCCTGCAGGCTTTGGGTCTGGGTTTGACGCATAGCCGATCACAGGCAATCCTCCTGTGACCTCTTCTCTTGCTGGTGCAGGAACACTGACCGTCAGTAACTTTGTGCTGTTTAAACCCTGCTGCAATCAGTTGAGTAGAAACACCCTAGAAAACCTGACAGTCAGAGTGTGGTCTTCTGCTCCAAGAAGAGTCAAAGAATTAACCATTCAACCCCTCACATACCTTTCCCTTCAGACTGTAGTTCTGCCTACGCTCGGCCATTTAAATATCCCCTCTTTCTCGGGAGAAAATTCGGCTTTGAGGAGAAACCTTCTGGGCTGCGTTTCTGGCGTTGGCTCCTCAGACATCTCGATGTCGTCATCATTGGCGGAGAACGCCAACTTCAGTTTTTTCCCCTTTTCTTTCTGACTTCCAATCTATCAAATCCTCAAACTTCACTTTAACGCCTTCTGTGTCTTTCTCACTGTTGGAATGATTATTTGGCTTCCAACGAAACTCGTGGATCTGGTTCTCTTTGCTTTTACCTCGAGGCATAGAGCAGTGGGAATTGGAACTGTTCAAGGCCAGCGTTGGACTCATGGTTCTTTTTACGCCAATTTCTTTTCTCAATAGCATTTTAACTCTTGCCAGCAATTTTTTATTTCCCCTTTGGAGTAATTACCTGGTTCTCAGAGGATGAAGTTCAGAGGTTTGCTACCTCTTTATCAGTTCATGGCCATGATGTGTTAAAGTCCTTGTAGCCTGTGCACATAACCAGTATCTCAAGTATGACCTCTAATTCAGCAGGCGTTGCTCATGGATGACTTCTTGCTCAAGCTTATCTTTCCTCTTCTCCTACTCTTCTTTTACTTGTTTGGCGATGAATTGTTCCACGCGTTGTGCAATCTCCTCTGTCGCTGGTTTGACCTCTGCGTCTGGCTCAGCATCATTGATCGCCAGCACCTCAACCTTGGCGGAGTTTTCCTGAGCTCTGACTGTACCCCGTGGCATCTCTACTTGGGAATCTGCAAGTCTCTGACCTCTCTTTCCTAAATTTGCTCTCAAGAAACCACTGCTGGACAAACAGCATGAGATAGCTGATACGTTTGTCTCATTCTAGTCCCAGCGCCCTCTGCTTCTTCCAGCGCTAGCTGCACGTCTAACTTTTCTTGTTTCACTTGTTTCTTCACCACTTCTACTTAGTGGAGCTTCTCATTTCTTTCACTGACATGATCAGTCAGACCGGGAAATCTCCTCTTTCAGATTTCTGTTCTCTTTTTACATTTTCTTAACCACTCAGGACCTTTTCATAGGCATCCTTCAATGTACACACCTCTGTGTTGAGACTGGGGACCTCTTTCTGAGAGACTTCCAGCTCTGTGTTTGTTGAGACTGTGGACCTCTTTCTGAGAGACTTCCAGCTCTGTGTTTGTTGAGACTGTGGACCTCCTTCTGAGAGACTTCCAGCTCTGTGTTTGTTGAGACTGTGGACCTCCTTCTGAGAGACTTCCAGCTCTGCCTGAGCCTTCTCATACTTCTGCTTCCAGCCAGCAATCACTCCATCAGACTTGCTCTGCTCCTTGTCCATTGCAGCAATCGCAGCATTTGCCCTCTCCAGACAATCTCTGTTCTCCAGTTGCACACTCAAAATAAGCTGTGAACAGACACCTCGATAGCTCTGCGTTGGCTTCTTCGTCCTTACGTTGCGTCTCGCTCAAGTCTCTGTTGTTGCTCCGGTCCAGCCCCTCTTTCTGAGATACTTCCTGCTTTTTAAACACTGCTGTAATCAGGAGTTGAGTAGACAGGGGTCTACTGATCTTAGCCGGGTGATGGAATTAACCCGTAAACTTCTCACAGAGAGGCTAAGGGAGGGTTGGCCAGTATGGGGAGGCTAAGGAAGTGTTGGTCAGTATGGGGGAGGGTTGGTCAGTATGGGGGAGGCTAGGGGAGAGGGTCAGTGTCGGGAAGCCTAGGGGAGAGTTGGTCAGTATGGGGAAGGCTAAGGCAGAGTTTGTCAGTATGGGAGAGGCTAAGGCAGGGTTGGTCAGTATGGAGGAGGCTAGGGGAGGGTTGGTCAGTATGGGGAAGGCTAGGGGAGGGTTGGTCAGTATGGGGGAGGCTAAGGGAGAGTTTGTTAGTATGGGGAGGGCTAGGGGAGAGTGAGTCAGTATGGGAGAGGCTATGGGCGAGTTGGTCAGTATGGAGGGGGCTAGGGGAGAGTTGGTCAGTATGAGGAGGGCTAGGGGAGAGTTGGTCAGTATGGGAGAGGCTTTGAGAGAGTTGGTCAGTATGGGAGATGCTAAGGGAGAGTTTGAAAGTATGGGGAGGCTAAGGGGAGGGTTGGTCAGTATGGGGGAGGCTAAGGGAGAGTTTGTAATTATGGGGAGGCTAAGGGGAGGGTTGGTCTGTATGGGAGAGGCTAAAGGTAAGTTCATCAGTATGGGGAGGCTAAGGGATAGTTGGTCAGTATGGGGAGGCTAAGGGTAAGTTCGTCAGTATGGGGAGGCTAAGGGAGGGTTGGTCAGTATGTGGAGGCTAAGAGAGGGTTTGTCAGTATAGGAGATGCTAAGGGAGGGTTGGTTAGTAGGGGAGAGCCTAAGGAAGTGTTGGTCAGTATAGGAGAGGCTAAGGGAGGGTTGGTCAGTATGGGGAGGCTAAGAGAGGGTTGGTCAGTATAGGAGATGCTAAGGGAGGGTTGGTCAGTAGGGGAGAGGCTAAGGGAGGGTTGGTCAGTATGCAAGAGGCTAAGGGAGGGTTAGTTAGTATGGGAGATGCTAGAGGAGAGTTGGTCAGTATTGGATAGGCTAAGGGAGAGTTGGAGGAGGAGAGGAGGTTTTTTACATTTCCGTGTATTATGGACGAATAAAGAATTTTTTTACCAACTATTTTTGACCCACTCTCTTTGGCGGTGCAGTACATTCTCTTGGATATTGCTAAGGGAGAGTTGGGCAGTATGGGAGAGGCTAAGGGAGCGTTGGTGGAAGCGCTGGGTCTCAGGTTAGACTTCCTGTCTGCTACCATAACAACGAGATGTAGGACAGAATGAGACGTGCCTCCTGGTCCTAGTGATTTAGGATGGGAGAAAGGACTACCTGCCCTGGGGGAAGTTAACACCATCACTGCCAGTGCACCGTGTTAGGGCCCCTCTGATGGGAAAGGAAATGTTAAAGGTAGAGCAACTTTGTTTGGAGTCTGTAGACGTTTTTGTGGTTTTCCTAAAACTTTTTCATTTTTGGTAATGTTCATGTAAAAAAAAAAAAAATTATAATGTACAATGCGGAACGAGATTTCCTGGCAACAAATGTCTGTGACGTTCTGAGGCCGCGCCGTTATCTTAGTGAAAAGGTTTCATGTTCACAAAAAGAAACGGAAAAAAAACATATACAAAAAAATGTGGTTTTATGAAAATAGGGCATCTAAAGGTGAAATATTACATTTCAAAGGGTTTTAATAATATACATAATTTTTTTACCAATTAGACTTCCTTAACCCTTTGGTTACCGGAAGTGTCGCAGCACCTGAGTGGCAAGTCCACTCCAGCAAACTGATCAAGTGACCCCTCAGAGGCGTGAGCGCGGCGTCCTTTCTCCTGGAGCCGTCTTTTCCCATATCCCTACAGCGCAGATCGCGTTGGGAGCGCAGAACTCGATCACCCCGAGAAAACCAGAGCGCTAAGGGCATAACCTGGTCACTCCGTCTTGGGGCCCCCAATGGGTTATAGTTCCAGTTCCTTTGTCTTATTTTCAGCAGCTCAGTTTTATATTGCCACAGATTTCACCATGACGTCCCCACAGATTTCACCATGACGTCCCCACAGATTTCACCATGACGTGCCCAAAGATTTCACCATGACGTCCCCGCAGATTTCACCATGACGTCCCCACGAGGTTCTCTCTCTTGGAGAAGTGTCCGTGGAAAATAAGAGTTCTTTCATAAACTAGGGATGTGCTTGTAACTATCGGAAACTGCACGAGTCCTATGTATCCACCATCACAAACTAGGGCATTGTTCCCAGAACGCCACAAATGATGTTGTGTTGACTCAAATTTGCTTAGTTTGGTTTTAATGTATTACTTGTTTCCCAGGACCATTTGGGGAGTGTTCCTGGGAAGAGGGATGGGAGCAGATATTCCTGCTGTGTATTTTGGAAAGTTGTGTGTCTGTTCGCTATGCATTGCGGCCCTTGTGAAGATATCGTAACCAGATTTTGCATGATGGTTCCCGAGAATTGGACACATTCTGTTTTTAATTCTATGAGTTATTACAATTTCTCTTTACAAACAAGTCAGCCACTGGGTGTTGTACCCGTGGGCTATGGATCTGGTGACATCATAATGCACATAGCCTGGTGGCAGATAAGGAGAGTCAGATAGCCATAAAGTTTACACAGAAAGAAGATGCAAGAAAGAGAGAGAGGAAGTCAGTTGGCACGTGAGGAGAAAGTAAGACTGCTGGAGAGGGGCGGAAAGAATTGGGGACATCATAAGGAATTAAAGAAAAGTGATGGGAGGGAGAGAGATCAGGAGAGGGGGCAGAGAGAGATCAGGAGAGGAGGCAGAGAGAGATCAGGAGAGGAGGCAGAGAGAGATCAGGAGAGGAGGCAGAGAGAGATCAGGAGAGGAGGCAGAGAGAGATCAGGAGAGGAGGCAGAGAGAGATCAGGAGAGGAGGCAGAGAGAGATCAGGAGAGGAGGCAGAGAGAGATCAGGAGAGGAGGCAGAGAGAGATCAGGAGAGGAGGCAGAGAGAGATCAGGAGAGGAGGCAGAGAGAGATCAGGAGAGGAGGCAGAGAGAGATCAGGAGAGGAGGCAGAGAGAGATCAGGAGAGGAGGCAGAGAGAGATCAGGAGAGGAGGGAGAGAGAGATCAGGAGAGGAGGGAGAGAGATCAGGAGAGGAGGGAGAGAGAGATCAGGAGAGGAGGGAGAGAGATCAGGAGAGGAGGCAGAGAGAGATCAGGAGAGGAGGGAGAGAGATCAGGAGAGGAGGGAGAGAGAGATCAGGAGAGGAGGCAGAGAGAGATCAGGAGAGGAGGCAGAGAGAGATCAGGAGAGGAGGCAGAGCGAGATCAGGAGAGGAGACAGAGATCAGGAGAGGAGACAGAGAGAGATCAGGGGAGGAGGCAGAGAGAGATCAGGAGAGGAGGGAGAGAGATTAGGAGAGGAGGCAGAGAGAGATCAGGAGAGGAGGGAGAGAGATTAGGAGAGGAGGGAGAGAGAGATCAGGAGAGGAGGCAGAGAGAGATCAGGAGAGGAGGCAGAGAGAGATCAGGAGAGGAGGGAGTGAGAGATCAGGAGAGGAGGGAGAGAGATTGGTTTCTTAGAGTTCCAGAGCAACACCTTTAATTGGCTCCTAGTTGCATGGAAATGAACGACAGATAAGACCCACCTAGTCTGCCCTTAACCCTTTGGGTGACGGAGGAGCCAAGTGCCAAGCCGCACCTCTTCCATAGGAGCGCCGAACACCATCTCCCCTTGAAAAACGAGATTAAAGGCCATGGGGCTCCTGGAGTGCCTGACCCCATGACATACCCACCACGTCCTGGGGCCCCTGGAGTGCCTGACCCCATGACATACCCACCACGTCCTGGGGCTCCTGGAGTGCCTGACCCCATGACATACCCACCACGTCCTGGGGCCCCTGGAGTGCCTGACCCCATGACATATCCACCACGTCCTGGGGCCCCTGGAGTGCCTGACCCCATGACATATCCACCACGTCCTGGAGTGCCTGACCCCATGACATATCCACCACGTCCTGGGACCCCTGGAGTGCCTGACCCCATGACATCCACCACGTCCTGGGGCCCCTGGAGTGCCTGACCCCATGACATATCCACCATGTCCTGGGACCCTTGGAGTGCCTGACCTCAAGACATATCCACCATGTCCTGAGGCCCCTGGAGTGCCTGACCCCGAGACATACCCACCACGTCTTGGGGCCCCTGGAGTGCCTGACCCCATGACATCCACCACGTCCTGGGGCCCCTGGAGTGCCTGACCCCATGACATACCCACCACGTCCTGGGGCTCCTGGAGTGCCTGACCCCATGACATATCCACCACATCCTGGGGCCCCTGGAGTGCCTGACCCCATGACATATCCACCATGTCCTGGGGCCCCTGGAGTGCCTGACCCCATGACATCCACCACGTCCTGGGGCCCCTGGAGTGCCTGACCTCAAGACATATCCACCACATCCTGAGGCCCCTGGAGTGCCTGACCCCATGACATACCCACCCCGTCCTGGGGCCCCTGGAGTGCCTGACCCCATGACATACCCACCACGTCCTGGGGCCCCTGGAGTGCCTGACCCCATGACATACCCACAACGTCCTGGGGCCCCTGGAGTGCCTGACCCCATGACATATCCACCACGTCCTGGGGCCCCTGGAGTGCCTGACCCCATGACATACCCACCACGTCCTGGGGCCCCTGGAGTGCCTGACCCCATGACATACCCACCATGTCCTGGGGCCCCTGGAGTGCCTGACCCCATGACATACCCACCACGTCATGGGGCCCCTGGAGTGCCTGACCCCCTGACATATCCACCACGTCCTGGAGTGCCTGACCCCATGACATATCCACCACGTCCTGGGACCCCTGGAGTGCCTGACCCCATGACATCCACCACGTCCTGGGGCCCCTGGAGTGCCTGACCCCATGACATATCCACCACATCCTGGGGCCTCTGGAGTGCTTGACCCCATGATATATCCACCACGTCCTGGGGCCCCTGGAGTGCCTGACCTCAAGACATATCCACCACGTCCTGAGGCCCCTGGAGTGCCTGACCCCGAGACATACCCACCACGTCCTGGGGCCCCTGGAGTGCCTGACCCCATGACATCCACCACGTCCTGGGGCCCCTGGAGTGCCTGACCCCATGACATACCCACCACGTCCTGGGGCTCCTGGAGTGCCTGACCCCATGACATATCCACCACATCCTGGGGCCCCTGGAGTGCCTGACCCCATGACATATCCACCATGTCCTGGGGCCCCTGGAGTGCCTGACCCCATGACATACCCACCACGTCCTGGGGCCCCTGGAGTGCCTGACCTCAAGACATATCCACCACATCCTGAGGCCCCTGGAGTGCCTGACCCCATGACATACCCACCCCGTCCTGGGGCCCCTGGAGTGCTTGACCCCATGACATACCCACCACGTCCTGGGGCCCCTGGAGTGCCTGACCCCATGACATACCCACCACGTCCTGGGGCCCCTGGAGTGCCTGACCCCATGACATATCCACCACATCCTGGGGCCCCTGGTGTGCCTGACCTCAAGACATATCCACCACGTCCTGGGGCCCCTGGAGTGCCTGACCCCATGACATATCCACCACGTCCGGGGGCCCCTGGAGTGCCTGACCCCATGACATACCCACCACGTCCTGGGGCCCCTGGAGTGCCTGACCCCATGACATACCCACCACGTCCTGGGGCCCCTGGAGTGCCTGACCCCATGACATACCCACCACGTCCTGGAGTGCCTGACCCCATGACATACCCACCACGTCCTGGGGCCCCTGGAGTGCCTGACCCCATGACATACCCACCACGTCCTGGGGCCCCTGGAGTGCCTGACCCCATGACATACCCACCACGTCCTGGGGCCCCTGGAGTGCCTGACCCCATGACATATCCACCACATCCTGGGGCCCCTGGTGTGCCTGACCTCAAGACATATCCACCACGTCCTGGGGCCACTGGAGTGCCTGACCCCATGACATATCCACCACGTCCGGGGGCCCCTGGAGTGCCTGACCCCATGACATACCCACCACGTCCTGGGGACCCTGGAGTGCCTGACCCCATGACATACCCACCACGTCCTGGGGCCCCTGGAGTGCCTGACCCCATGACATACCCACCACGTCCTGGAGTGCCTGACCCCATGACATACCCACCACGTCCTGGGGCCCCTGGAGTGCCTGACCCCATGACATACCCACCACGTCCTGGGGCCCCTGGAGTGCCTGACCCCATGACATACCCACCACGTCCTGGGGCCCCTGGAGTGCCTGACCTCAAGACGCAGCCACCACACTTGAGGTTTTAAACCGATGTAACCGCGCTAAAAGCAAACATTTTGGCTGTTTCTTGTATCTGGAGAAATTAAACATAATTTGTTTTTTGGGGGGACGACTTAATTTGGGAGAGTCTGTCAATCAAGTGCTCGTTTTACCAATTAGCCTATCCTGTCCTTATCAGCGAGCCAACTCCCTGAGCATTTTTTCGCTGAGCCTTTACTCCCTGAGCCTTTACTCCCTGAGCCTTTACTCGCTGAGCATTTACTCCCTGAGCCTTTGCTCGCTGAGCATTTACTCCCTGAGCATTTACTCACTGAGCCTTTACTCCCTGAGCATTTACTCGCCGAGCCTTTACTCGCCGAGCATTTACTCCCTGAACATTTACTCCCTGAGCATTTACTCGCTGAGCCTTTACTCGCCGAGCCTTTACTCTCTGAGCCTTTACTCTCTGAGCATTTACTCCCTGAGCCTTTACTCTCTGAGCATTTACTCCCTGAGCCTTTACTCGCCGAGCCTTTACTCTCCGAGCCTTTACTCACTGAGGCTTTACTCCCTGAGCCTTTACTCGCTGAGCATTTACTCACTGAGCCTTTACTCGCCGAGCCTTTACTCTCTGAGCATTTACTCCCTGAGCCTTTACTCGCCGAGCCTTTACTCACTGAGCCTTTACTCGCCGAGCCTTTACTCACTGAGTCTTTACTCGCCGGTCCTTTACTCGCCGAGCCTTTACTCCCTGAGTCTTTACTTGCCGGTCCTTCACTCGCTGAGCCTTTACTCGCCGAGCGTTTTCGCACTGCGCCTTTACTCACTGTGCCTTTACTCACTGAGCCTTTACTCGCCGAGCGTTTTCGCACTGCGCCTTTACTCACTGCGCCTTTACTCACTGCGCCTTTACTCACTGTGCCTTTACTCACTGAGCCTTTACTCGCCGAGCGTTTTCGCACTGCGCCTTTACTCGCCTTTACTCACTGAGCCTTTACTCGCCGAGCGTTTTCGCACTGCGCCTTTACTCACTGCGCCTTTACTCACTGAGCCTTTACTCGCTGAGCCTTAACTCACTGAGTAACTCCTCCCCTTAGATGCTCACACCGCTGGAGAAGTGATGGGGCACTGCATACATACAATGTCTGACTTATAAAAACTGCATTTTGATGCACAACAAATATCTAAATATGGTTTATTTATTTTTACGATAAAGAAGCACCCCTAGGAGGAGGCCCCCAAACTCTCGCACGGCCGCCATCAGTGGTAGCGCTGCTAACCGGGGTAATTAATAAACCGTTAGAGGAAACAGAAGCCAGTGAATGTTGCATTCTCAGAGATGACAGTGGACACGGAGTAATCAGGGTAAGGGTGAGATGCAGACATTTACATGTCAATAAGAATGCTTAATAAAAGAAGCGGGCGAGACAAATGTGCAACTGTCTTTTTAATCAGATGTTTTTCTAACGATGCTTCCAGTTCTTGTGGCATTTAGTCACGGCTATCCCTAATAAAGGGGACCTTATTATCTGTATCCCAGTAAGATAAATACTTCCATGGTTGTGCACACACTGTGCATGTTGGATATGGATATTGGCCACACCCACTTATTTTATCGCATTCTTCTATGGATGAGATGCTAACATTGTTTTTGTAATATTATCTTTTCCATTATATTATCACTGTCGTCTGTTAGCATGCAATATTTACGGGGGGTTTTCTTTCCTCTCTCCCTTATGGTTTTTTTACATGACTATTTCTCGAAAACCTAAACTTGCTTCAGAGTCGCGTTTGGGATCATGAGGAAAAGGCCAATTAAGGACAATCTGTACTATGGAAATATCCCGTGCTAGGAGGACAGGGGCTTTACCATGGCAGAAAATGGGGCACAGGACTTGGGGGGCTATGCACTAAGCTCATTGGCTTTGCGATCTGATTTGTCCAAAAAGCAGGTTCGTTAAAAAGTGAGGCCGGGGACGCGATGCACTAAGGCTTTGAGGCCATTTTTTAACGCACCTGCTCAAAATAGCTCAGAACAGCCACAGCGAACGTGATGCTTTTTTTCCCCCTGCTAGTCTTCTGAACCTTTCCGTACGCTAACTGATAGAAAAAAAAGCTGCATGTAACATTTGCATGGAGATTCTGTATCTCCATGCAAGGCTGTTACAGGCGATCGTACACTAAATAAAAACATTTAAATAAATGTGTACATGAGCAGGCAGTCTCCGGAGCTGAACCGCGTTGGTTTCAGGTCCGAGGACCCCCTACTTCAGGAGATATAGGCCCCGTTATGGTGTGCCGGTATCCCCTGCACTTTTAAGCTCCCGCGTCACGTGACCGGGTTATTTACATTCTGCAGGGGATACCGACACCCCATAAAGGGGCCTGTATCTCCTGAACTAGGGGGTCCTCGGACCTGAAACCAATGCGGTTCAGCTCAGGAGACCCCCTGCACATCTACACTAGTATTGAAACACACATAACAATAAACAATAATTCATTACCGTAGCGGCTATCCGCTATGGTAATGAAGCTGCTTTAATGTATTTTTAATAATAGTGTGCGGGAGCAGGGGATCCCCTCAGCTGAACCGCATTGATTTCTGCCTCAGAGACCCCCTGCTTCCCGAGTTACAGGCCCCGGTATGGGGCATCGGGTGCCAGTGTCGCCGCCATCTTTATAGCGTCCAAGACACGACGTGGGCTCTATAAAGATGGCGTCCGCACTGGCACCGATGCCCCAAACCGGGGCCTGTAACTCGGGAAGCAGGGGGTCTCTGAGGCAGAAATCAATGCGGTTCAGCTCAGGAGACCCCCTGCTCCCGCACACTATTAATAAAAATACATGAATGCAGCTTCATTACCTTAGCGGATAGCCGCTAAGGCAATGAAGGGGTTAAGGCACATTATCATGTTTATTGGGGACAATTGCCCCCAATAAACAACACACATCCCCACCGCCCCCTAACACATACACTACTGTAATGGGCAAAATTACTATTATCCACATATGGATAATAATGCATTTGCCCATTTTAAATACATAAATTACAATAAATACAGTAAAAATATATTACACTTACCTTTTACAGGCACCCACGATGAAGGCCGTCTTTATCCTCATCTTCATTCTGCCCATGCCCCTCCGGTGCTGCAAAACATGCACAACAATCACAATAGCCAATGTAATGTCCCCTAACCCCTTAATCACCATAGCGGTTATTAACCGCTACAGTCATTAAGGGGTTAACCCACCCTCCCCCACCACTCGGGAGGCCTACATACCCTCCCCCACTAACCCCCCACCCCGTGAGGCCTAACCACCCTCACCCACTACCCACAAGGGAGGCCTACCCACATACCCTTGGGGCCAATACACCTTCCCCTCCCCCCCCCCCAACAGCTACAGTACAATAATGTGCCAAATAACTATTATCCAGATATGGATAATATATTATTTGCCCATTCTGAAACACATAAAACATCCACAAATCAAAGCATGAATTTTTAATCTTAAAATCACCACATTGCATGTTACAATAAATCCAGCATCTATTGTAAATATAAGCCAACAAATTAGCAGCTCCACAAATGTATATGAAATGTCACACAATTGCATTGAGTGTGTACATGATGCAATTAATCTGTGCATCATGTAACACTATGCAAAATATATGTAACAATAAAATACACTATGAACAATGTCCCCTAACCACCAATGCCATCATGAAAATCAATTAGAAACTAACCAACATCAATACAATTAGCATCAATCAATTAATCCATTTCCTCAAACAATTAAAATACAATACAAATCAATTATACAATTCTCTATTCAATTCCTAAAGCCAAACCATTGCCAAAACAATTCTCCACCATCATTCTAATCCAGCTACCAGAAAGAAGCCATTACCTAAATACTAATGACATTATTCACAACAATGACAACATAAAGCTGCTAAATACATTATCCATACATGAAAAGAACATAAACATGAGCCAAACAATCAATTATTATCCCTGTATGTCTATCTATACAGATAGATAAACATAACATACAGGGGCAATAATAGAGCATCAAATACAATGCATTTACATACAAAATTCACATACAATGCACCCATTCAGTGTCCGTGAATGTATTATATACATAGCTAAATTCACAGGCATTAAATGGGACTGAAAAAATAAAAGACATGAATCAAAAATCATAAAAACCTGTAAAAGTTAAAATAATAAACTTTTCTTTTGTTTACTCACCATTAGATGCCCACTCACCGAAATTCAAGCAACCCGGAAGCACAGGAACCAATCCACAGGTAAGCCATAAAATAAAAAACCATAACAAATCCACGTCTGTGTCTTCTTTCTTCTTTGGGGTCTTTTGGGGTCTTCTGGGGTCTTCTTCCATCTTCTTCCGTCTTCTTACGCCACGCCCTTCTTCTTTTCTTAGGAGGGGAGATGTTCCCTCCTCGGCGACTAGCTTCAAAATGAGGCGATATAGGCTTTTATAGGCCTATGACATCACATTTTGGTCAAATGTTTCACACGGTCCTGATTGGGCCGTGAAAAACATGTGATTTGGCCGATCCCAAAAAAAATGATGACTTCATTTAAAGGCAATGAAAGCACAGCCAATCAGAATGGCTTTGCTTCAATTGCCTTTAAGATGACGTCATTAAAAGAAACATGGCTGGCCTCACATGGTACGGTAGCCAATCAGAGCGTGGGAAATACATCCCAACTCTGATTGGCTCTAGTACCATGTGACAGGCTTTCAAAGACGTCACATCCGTTCTCCCCCAAGCCTCTGTCACATGGTCTACTAGAGCCAATCAGAGATGGGATGTATTTCCCACGCTCTGATTGGCTACTGTACCATGTGAGACCGGCCATGTTTCTTTTAATGACGTCATCTTAAAGGCAATTGAAGCAAAGCCATTCTGATTGGCTGTGCTTTCATTGCCTTTAAATGAAGTCATCATTTTTTTTGGGATCGGCCAAATCACATGTTTTTCACGGCCCAATCAGGACCGTGGGAAACATTTGACCAAAATGTGATGTCATAGGCCTATAAAAGCCTATGTCTCCTCATTTTGAAGCTAGTCGCCGTGGAGGGAACAGCTCTCCTCCTAAGAAGAGAAGAAGGGCGTGGCGTAAGAAGATGGAAGAAGACCCCAGAAGACCCCAAAGAAGAAAGAAGACACAGACATGGATTTGTTATGGTTTTTTATTTTATGGCTTACCTGTGGATTGGTTCCTGTGCTTCCGTGTCGCTTGGATTTTGGTGAGTGGGCATCTAATGGTGAGTAAACAAAAGAAAAGTTTATTATTTTAACTTTTACAGGTTTTTATGATTTTTGATTCATGTCTTTTATTTTTTCAGTCCCTTTTAATGCCCGTTAATGTATCTATGTATAGTAATACATTCACGGACACTGAATGGGTGCATTGTATGTGAATTTTGTATGTAAATGCTTTGTATTTGATGCTCTATTATTGCCCCTGTATGTTATGTTTATCTATCTGTATAGATATACATACAGGGATAATAATTGATTGTTTGGCTCATGTTTATGTTCTTTTAATGTATGGCTAATGTATTTAGCAGCTTTATTTTGTCATTGTTGTGAATAATGTAATTTGTATTTAGGTAATGGCTTCTTTCTGGTAGTTAGATTAGAATGATGGTGGTTACTTTAAATTAGAATTGTTTTGGCAATGGTTTGGCTTTAGGAATTGAATAGGGAATTGTATAATTGATTTGTATTGTATTTTAATTGTTTGAGGAAATGGATTAATTGATGCTAATTGTATTGATGTTGGTTAGTTTCTAATTGATTTTCATGATGGCATTGGTGGTTAGGGGACATTGTTCATAGTGTATTTTATTGTTACATATATTTTGCATAGTGTTACATGATGCACAGATTAATTTCATCATGTACTCACTCAATGCAATTGTGTGACATTTCATATACATTTGTTGAGCTGCTGATTTGTTGCCTTATATTTACAATAGATGCTGGATTTATTGTAACATGCAATGTGGTGATTTTAAGATAAAAAATTAATGTTTTGATTTATGCATGACCCCGGGACGGCTGCGGGGACCCCCGGACTCCCGCAGGGACCCCTGCACTCCCGCGGGGACCCCCGCTTGGTGAGCCGAGGACCCCCGGACACCCGTGGTGTCAGCCGGGGACAGCCGCGTGACCCCCGGGCTCCCTCGGGGACCCCCGCGGGGTCAGCCGGGGACACCCGCCGGCCTGCTGTATGGGTTTGCGCATGCAAAAATAAAAAGCAAGATTTTTTTCTAAGTCCAGATTTCTTTGCGTCTACTCTGACCTGGTGTGTTCTGATCAACGCAACTTTCGCGTACGCTAAGGTTGCGTTGCTTAGTGCATCCCGCTTAAGGGCAGAATTTAACGCAAACGGTTGCAAACGAGCAAAGTTGGACTTAGAAAAAATTCCTGAAAAAAGTAATTTTTAGAGCGCAAAGTGCCTGTTTGCGTTGCTTAGTGCATCAGGTTGAGCGCAAAAGCACGTTCTAAGAGCACTTTGCGGTCTAAAAGTGACTTAACGGAGCTTAGTGCATTGCCCTCTTGGTGTTTCTACTTGATTTTTTTCTCCTGTATATCCAGAGAGGCAGCAAAAGGGTTCTACAAAGGAGGTCATTGGGAGTAAGATAGTATTGTGTTTGTAGAAATGTCCTAGATAGTATTGTGTTTGTAGTTTGACCTTGATTTGAAGGGCATACACACAAATGGGTCACTTTATTAAAGTCCTCGTTTTAATTGTCCTTTCTATGACCATCAAGGGTCCACCAAACATTGCGTATGAGGAAAACTCCGCAAACTC
Source organism: Ascaphus truei (assembly GCF_040206685.1). Taxonomy (NCBI): domain Eukaryota; kingdom Metazoa; phylum Chordata; class Amphibia; order Anura; family Ascaphidae; genus Ascaphus; species Ascaphus truei. Next base: position 132,591,923 of record NC_134488.1, read on the forward strand.
AACAAGGCTGGGCTGCTGGAGAGGAGTCCAGTCTAAATGAGTATGGTCGCCTTCCAGTTGGGAGTCACTCCGAATTAGCCAAACTGCTTTCCAATGAGTGACTGTCACATATACAGAGGAAACACTGTTATCCAGTGAGTTAGATACAGTTCTAATAACTAACGGGGGACTTCGATACTTCTATACTGCCAAGGCAGCCGATCAGGCCATTGTCAGGCAAAATTCTCCATGGACTTCAATTGGGAATTTGGGCCAAAAAAGACCCAATCGGGCCTCTTTGTCACATATAGCTGTGGTGTTTAACTCCAGTCCTCAGTCTTCGACCTCTGATCGAGCCACCTGTGCTGAAGCTGGGATATCCTAAAAACCTGACCTTTTTAGGGGGGGCTGAGGACTGGAGTTGAGCCCCCCGACACCTAGACTCAGCCCCCGCGACTGCTTTCAATGGCACTGATTGAGAAAGCGCTGCACATTGTATTTCAGTGAGTGAGATTAACTCCTAATGAGAGAGACCCCCAGCTTATAAATGACACTCGCCCCCTGTGACCGCGTCTCAATCCTGATGAGTAAGGCCGCGGATATAGTAGACTTGCGATGGAGAGCATGGCGTACATGCGCCTGTCGCTTGAGAGATCTGGGGCCTTTGGGATGGGGAGGCGCAACTGGGAGGCGTGGCGGAGGCATGGCCGTGACATCACAAAGTTGGTTCGCCCTCATTGGCTGAACCGCTCACGTGACCAGGCCGTCGGGCGACCAAAACAAATTTATTTGTGAGCTGGAAAATTGAATGCACGGTCAGTTTGGATGCAGGCCTAAGACTGTGAGTAAGAATGTCTTCCAGTGGGCAACACTCCAGATCAGCCAGACAGCAATGTGAGGAAAGGCACCGAATTCAAAGGGGTGAAACTTACAGTACTTCTAATAAGTGAAGCTGCCTTACAATTAATATGACTTGCAAACAATGATTGAAGCCGCCTTCCAATGAGTGACTCGCTCCATTCGAGTGAGACTGCCTTCCAATGAATGACTCGCTCCATTCGAGTGAGACTGCCTTGCAATCAGTGACTCGCTCCATTCGAGTGAGACTGCCTTTCAATGAATGACTCGCTCCATTCGAGTGAGACTGCCTTCCAATGAATGACTCGCTCCATTCGAGTGAGACTGCCTTGCAATCAGTGACTCGCTCCATTCGAGTGAGACTGCCTTCCAATGAATGACTCGCTCCATTCGAGTGAGACTGCCTTCCAATGAGTGACTCGCTCCATTCGAATGAGACTGCCTTGCAATGAGTGACACTCACTCCATTTGCGTATGACTGCCTTCCAGTGAGTGACACTCACTCCAAATTAGTGACACTGCTTTGTATTGAGTGGGATTCTCTCATTTTCAATGTGAAATTTTCTTGGGAAAAGCTGTGATCCATACAATAACTCATCAAGTTCCTATACCCCATACAATAACTCATCAAGCACCTTTACCCCATACAATAACTCATCAAGTACCTATACCCCATACAATAACTCATCAAGTACCTTTACCCCATACAATAACTCATCAAGTACCTATACACCATACAATAACTCATTAAGTACCTATAACCCATACAATAACTCATCAAGTATCTATACCCCATACAATAACTTATCAAGTACCTATACACCATACAATAACTTATCAAGTACCTATACCCCATACAATAACTAATCAAGTACCTATACCCCATACAATAACTCATCAAGTACCTTTACCCCATACAATAACTCATCAAGCACAACCACCCATCCAACTCAAAGGGGGAAGAGTAATCTATTTATTCAGACAGATTTTACTATTGGACCCCAGCATTATTGTCTTGATGTGGTTGTCCAATTGTATCTCTGGCCAAGGGGTGTCCTTATAACAGTGTATCAGGTCAGGGTGTGTACATGTTGTTATAAGGGGGAAGTCTTGTAACTGGAAGGAAGAGGCACGTTGGGGGTTTCAGGAAATGGTACCATATATTTACCAGTCTATTTCACCTCCTTTAGATTGTATGCACTTGGTTTTTAGGGCAGGAATGATGTCCTCCTTATATGTCCGTGTGTTGTTGTGGCGTGTAACATATTGCTCTCTAACAAGGCCTCATCCTGAACACATGTTCCTTTCAATTTCAGTTCCCTGTGCTCTGCAACACACAGATGGCTCTCCCTCTGCAACCTGACGCCCACCATGGAGCCCTGACACGCCCTATTGCCAGGTAAATATATACGCTATATTTCTGTAGAGTCTTTGCGGGGTATGGAACGTGGTTATGGTCGATCTGGATGATAGGTTAGGGCAGTAGGACACTCCCAAAGCACGTCAGGTAACATCACCCTCTATTTCAAAGAAATAGATGGTAAACCAACTTCTGAGTGCCTTATTACATTATGGAGAGATTACAGTTAGAGTGCCAACAAGCTCTACGCTTACAGGCACAACATACCCGTACACATACAATACATGTATATACGCAGTATGGTCACCAGTCCCACCACTAGGGGGCGGTAGGTCCTGATGTTTTTCATTGCTATAGGAGCCTGCTGCACTAGTTTCCCACTATATGGTATGGGGAGGGAACTGAAACCACAAGGACCAGTATATATAACCCCAGGGATGTCCAGGACTCGGGTAGAGCAGATAATATAACCAAGAAATGGGGGAAAAAACACAATATAGTGTGATATGTCCGAAACGCAAAACGATATTTTGGAAAATGGTTGGGAATATACTAACATATTCCCTTATAATACAAGCGTGTCCCGAGTCAGTGGTAATGTAACCCGCTGGTATTCTTAGGGGAGAGGAACTTTCCAAAGAGAACCAGACAAGACAAATAGAGTCGACAGTAAAACTGTGTGTATGCAAAGTAAAGTCTAAAATGTAACACTCACATTGTGTTAAAGTAATAAAAGCTTGGGCGTCACAATGACAGTATAGACCGGTTGGGGGACAGCGCTCTCACCGTCTCCTTCGCGATCACGGCGTCTCTGTCAGGTTCCTGCACATCCGGGTTGGATGCCCGGATGTTTAAATCCACAGCGCCGGCGTCTTTCTCTCTCTCGTTTGGCGATGTCAATCACTCCTACGCGTTTCACCGCTGGCGGTTTCGGCAGGAGTATTCCAGTATAACCCCGGAGATGCGGTGCTCGGCACATGCTGGGCTGGCATATATCCAGGTCTGTGTGCAAATAGAAGGATTGAACCCGTTGCGTGTTATGTGGGTCTGGCTTGTGTTCCAGTTGCTCGCCGTTGAGCTATTGTTGGAGTAGTAGAGATTGCCGGTGGGCGGTGTGTGTGTGTTGGGGGGAAGGCTTGCACTGCTGCTGCGGCCCACACTACACCTTTGATAAATTAGGCAAGGATTAAGTTTAGAAAACGGGGGGCCTTTTATCCTGTGACATTTTATCTGTTGGAATCTAATTTATGAACATGTTTCTCAAATTCCCAGCATTTCATGCAGTTCTGATTACAAGAAAGGATTGTGCCATTTCGGACTTGTCAGTTTTAATTGATGCAGAGAAATGAAAAATTCCAGCCAGAACGCATATACAGTTGTGTGAAAAAGAAAGTGCACCCTATTTGAATTCTATGGTTTTACATATCAGGACATAATAACAATCATCTGTTCCTTAGCAGGTCTAAAAATTAGGTAAATACAACCTCAGATGAACAACAACATGAGATATTACACCGTGTCACGATTTAACAAAAATAAAGCCAAAATCGAGAAGCCATGTGTGAAAAACTAAGTACAGGCATACCCATCATTAACGTACGCAATGGGTCCAGAGCATGTATGTAAAGCGAAAATGTACTTAAAGTGAAGCACTCCCTTTTTCCCCACTTATTGATGCATGTACTGTACTGCAATCGTCATATACGTGCATAACTGATGAAAATAACACATATGTAACAGACTCTATAGTCTCCCTGCTTGCGCACAGCTTCGGTACAGGTAGGGAGCCGGTATTGCTGTTCAGGACGTGCTGACAGGCGCATGCATGAGATGCCGTTTGCCTATTGGGCGATATGTCCTTACTCGCGAGTGTACTTAAAGTGAGTGTCCTTACACCGGGGTATGCCTGTACACCTTATGATTCAATAGCTTGTAGAACCACCTTTAGCAGCAATAACTTGAAGTAATAGTTTTCTGTATGACTTTATCAGTCTCTCACATCGTTGTGGAGGTATTTTGGCCCACTCTTCTTTACAACGTTGCTTCAGTTCATTGAGGTTTGTGGGCATTTGTTTATGCACAGCTCTCTTAAGGTCCAGCCACAGCATTTGAATCGGGTTGAGGTCTGGACTTTGACTGGGCCATTGCAACACCTTGACTCTTTTATTTTTCAGCCATTCTGTTGTAGGTTTGCTGGTGTGCTTGGGATCATTGCCCTGTTGCATGACCCAATTTCGGCCAAGCTTTAGCTGTCGAACAGATGGCCTCACATTTGACTCTAGAATACTTTGGTATAGAGAGGAGTTTGTGGTCGACTCAATGACTGCAAGGTTCCCAGGTCCTGTGGCTGCAAAACCAGCCCAAATCATCACCCCTCCACCACCGTGCTTGACAGTTGGTATGATGTGTTTGTGCTGATATGCTGTGTTTGGTTTTCACCAAACGTGGCGCTGTGCATTATGGCCAACATCTCCACTTTGGTCTCGTCTGTCCAAAGGACATTGTTCCAGAAGTCATGTGGTTTGTTCTGATGCAACTTTGCAAACCTAAGCCATGTTCTTTTTAGAGAGAAGAGGCTTTCTCCTGGCAACCCTTCCAAACAAATCATACTTGTTCAGTCTTTTTCTAAGTGTACTGTCATGAACTTTAACATTTAACATGCTAACTGAGGCCTGTAGAGTCTGAGATGTAACTCTTGGTTTTTTGCAATTTCTCTGAGCATTGCACGGTCTGACCTCGGGGTGAATTTGCTGGGACGTCCACTCCTGGGAAGATTGGCAACTGTCTTGAATGTTTTCCACTTTTGAATAATCTTTCTCACTGTAGAATGATGGACTTTAAATTGTTTGGAAATGTCCTTATAACCCTTCCCAGATTGATGGGCAGCAACAAATGCTTCTCTAAGATCATTGCTGATGTCTTTACTCCTTGGCATTGTGTTAACATACACCTGAATGCTCCAGACCAGCAAAGTGCTAAAACTTTGGCATTTACAGAGGTGGTCACACTTTCTCATGATCAATTAATCAAGGGCATTTGATTAGCAGCACCTGTCTGCAACTTAGCATCTTAATTCCTATGGAAGAAGTAAGGTTGTACTTAGTTTTTCACACATGGCTTCTCCATTTTGGCTTTATATTTGCTAAATAAATCATGACACGGTGTAATATGTCATGTGTTGTTGTTCATCTGAGGTTGTATTTACCTAATTTTAAGACCTGCTAAGGAACAGATGATTGTTATTATGTCCTGATATGTAAAACCAAGATTTCAAAGATGGTGTACGTTCTTTTTCACACAACTGTATCCCATTATACAGCCCACGTCCCATTATAAAGCCCACGTCCTATTATAAAGCCCACGTCCTATTATAAAGCCCACGTCCCTTTATAAAGCCCACGTCCCATTATACAGCCCACGTCCCATTATAAAGCCCACGTCCTATTATAAAGCCCACGTCCCTTTATAAAGCCCACGTCCCATTATACAGCCCACGTCCCATTATACAGCCCACGTCCGATTATAAAGCCCACGTCCCATTATGCAGCCCACGTCCCATTATAAAGCCCACGTCCCATTATACAGCCCACGTCCCATTATACAGCCCACGTCCCATTATACAGCCCACGTCCCATTATACAGCCCACGTCCCATTATGAAGCCCACGTCCCATTATAAAGCCCACGTCCCATTATACAGCCCACGTCCCATTATACAGCCCACGTCCCAATATACAGCCCACGTCCCATTATACAGCCTACGTCCCCTTATAAAGCCCACATCCCATTATACAGCCCACGTCCCATTATACAGCCCACGTCCCATTATAAAGCCCACGTCCCATTATAAAGCCCACGTCCCATTAAACAGCCCACGTCCCATTATACAGCCCACGTCCCATTATACAGCCCACGTCCCATTATAAAGCCCACGTCCCATTATAAAGCCCACGTCCCATTATAAAGCCCACGTCCCATTAAACAGCCCACGTCCCATTATACAGCCCACGTCCGATTATAAAGCCCACGTCCCATTATGCAGCCCACGTCCCATTATACAGCCCCCGTCCCATTATACAGCCCACGTCCCATTATAAAGCCGAAATTCCATTATACAGCCCATGTCCCATTATACAGCCCACGTCCCATTATACAGCCCCCGTCCCATTATGAAGCCCACGTCCCATTATAAAGCCCACGTCCCATTATGCAGACCACGTCCCATTATAAAGCCCACGTCCCATTATAAAGCCCACGTCCCATTATACAGACCACGTCCCATTATACAGCCCACGTCCCATTATAAAGCCCACGTCCCATTATAAAGCCCACGTCCCATTATACAGCCCACGTCCCATTATAAAGCCCACGTCCCATTATAAAGCCCACGTCCCATTATACAGCCCACGTCCCATTATACAGCCCCCGTCCCATTATGAAGCCCACGTCCCATTATAAAGCCCACGTCCCATTATAAAGCCCACGTCCCATTATACAGCCCACGTCCCATTATAAAGCCCACGTCCCATTATACAGCCCACGTCCCATTATACAGCCCACGTCCCATTATACAGCCCACGTCCCATTATACAGCCCACGTCCCATTATACAGCCCACGTCCCATTATACAGCCCACGTCCCATTATACAGCCCACGTCCCATTATACAGCCCACGTCCCATTATACAGCCCACGTCCCATTATACAGCCCACGTCCCATTATACAGCCCACGTCCCATTATACAGCCCACGTCCCATTATAAAGCCCACGTCCCATTATACAGCCCACGTCCCATTATACAGCCCACGTCCCATTATACAGCCCACGTCCCATTATAAAGCCCACGTCCCATTATAAAGCCCACATCCCATTATAATCCCCAAATATTATGTGCTCTCTAACTCGTACCTTTGCCCCATAGAACTTCTGCCTTCAAGCGAGCCACATCCTCTCGTCTATACATGCTCCCCATATCTCCTTTCCTACATCTCCTGGGCTTCCTAAAGGTTGCCTTTACCGCCTCCGTAATCCCTCCTATTGTGTAGCAGGGAGATAATACCTCAATAGTAGAACAGGTTAAAAAAGATATATGTCCATGACGTTCAACCTATGTTAAATGTAGTTATATCTGTATGTACAGGTATAACTGATCCAGAGGAAGGTAAAATACCCATTGAGTCATTATACAATTATGTCTCATAAAGGGGAAAATAACGTGTCTGGTATATTCCTGAATACCTTTCTTTTCTTACCTTTTTGTGAAGATATTTATTGTACTGTATCTGCCATCAGTCTCCATGCGTAGTCAATTTCACATTGTCACTGCCCTTACTATAAAGGACCATTTCTATTGCTGCTGGTGAAATCTCCTTCCCTCCAACCTCAAGAAGTGACCCTGTGTCATTGGTACTGTCCTTGGGATGAAACGTTCCTCGAAAGCTCCTTGTATTGACCTTAAATATATTTGCAAATAGTTATTGTATACCCTCCTAGACGCCTTTTTTTCCAGTGAAAACAAACCTAATTTGGTTAGCCTTACTTCGGAAGTCAGACCTTCCATGCACTTTATCATTTTGGTGGCTCTTCTCTGCACTTTTTCGAGTTCCACAATGTCTTCTTTATGAAGCGGCGCCCACAACTGTACGACACATTCAAGTTGTGGTCTTCCCATTTATTCATACCCCGTTTTATGCCCGATAATATGCTATTAGCCTTCGCAGCTACTGCCTGACATTGAGCACTATTGCTAAGCCTACAATCTTCTCCCATCAAGGCTTGACTTAATTTTGTTGCACACCCATCTAGCAGCAAAGGGTTAAAGTGGCTCATTCTATCCATTTTATTAAGAAATAGCCGAACCAGGACTTGTAGGTATGTATGTATCATTTTATTTACACAGTACCGACAATTAAAGGGTGACGGGCCCAATGATCTTACAGCCTAAGTGTTACGCTAGGTAGCCACATGGACACGTTAGCAGTAAAAGTGAATTATTTAAAGTGCAGTGGGTGAGATCAAGGGTATGTGGAGTTCATAGTAGAGGTGTAGATAATTTAATGAGATGCTTCTTCTAAGAGTTCAATTTTCAGCTGGGCTTTGAATGTGCAAAGTGAAGGTGCTTGACGAATATTGAGTGGACGGTAGGGAGAGATTGGTGAGAGGTTTAAGCCGGGAGATGAGAGAACCTTGGGTTTAGCATTAGAGGCGAGTAGGGGGTGTAACGAGAGATCCGTGTTGAAATATATGGAGGTGCAGAGCCTTAAAGGAATGTTGTAGTTGATATGGAAACTGGTAGGGAGACGGCAGAGAGAATCCCCGGAGGTCAGAAGCAGATCCCCGAAGAGCAGGATATGATGTTAGCAGCATTGTGAATCGATTGTAACAGAGGGAGGTGTGAGGCAGGGAGGCCAGATAGAAGAATGTTGCAGTAATCAATACGGGAGAGAACAAGGTCATGCATTAGTGCTTCGGTGGAACATAGGATGGGGCGTACCTTAGCAACGTTGCGTGGGACCAAACAGCAAGATTTAGTAACAGTGTGTATATGTGGCGAGAAGGAGGAGGATGTAACCCCTGGGCAGCGTGCTGGCGAGGCTGGGGGGATAGGAGTCTTACTGATTGTGATGGAGAAGGGAACGTTAGGGACGGGTCTGGGAGAGAATACGAGGAGCTCTGTTTTAACCATGTTAAGCTTGAGGTGACGAAGGAGCAGCCGGCGCAGATAGCCCATAGTCACTCTGGCATGTGACCAGACAACAGGGGTACATATAGTTGTGTCATCAGCATACAGATCACTGAATCCAAAGGAGTAACTGAGGTGACCCAGCGAGGGGGTATATAGGCTTCCTCTGTTACACTATGGAGAAACACCTATAGAAGCAGATTTCTCTGGAGAGTTGCAGCAGAAACACAATGGCAGGAATCAATGTACGCGGAATAAAATGTGACCTGGAATAAGAGTTCCTTAAAAGCGTGTGACAATGTGTAACGCCACATTCTCATGTAACTGGCAGTCGTTTGGTGCTCCTTCTGTACATCTGTCAAAATCCTGATTGTGTGCCTAACATAATGTGTAACTCAGCAGCTACAATGTAGCCTTATATTACTACGGTAACATTATCTATTGTTACAGTTTGCAGCTCAAACTGGTGGGAACGATGGCAACAAATGATCCCAAACAGGAAAGTGTTGCAAGATCTTGCACTGCTGGGGAGGTGGGTTAAAACCTTCTATAGAAATCAAAGGATGCTTTAAAACTCATTAAAAATGGCATTAAGAGTTGGAAAAAAAAACAGTCGCTATTATCTAATACTGTACTACAGAAGTGATTTATTTCAAAAAACAAAACCCCGTATAAGACTGTGGCTGGACCCTCTGACAGTGAAAGGGTTAATGTTGAATATCAAGGACTGCACCTATAAAAGCAGACGGCACATGTTGCTCTTCAGGGTGTTCCCGACCCCTTAACCGTTACACTGGGTCTGTGTCAGGGGTGAGCAACGCCAGTCCTCAAGGGCCACCAACAGGTCAGGTTTTCAGGATATCCCAGCTTCAGCACAGGTGGCGCAATCAAAGACTGAGCCACTGATTGAGCCAACCTGTGCTGCAGCTGGGACTGATTGTGCTGAAGCAGGGTTCCCTGAAAAACTGACCTGCTTGTGGCCCTTGAGGACTGGAGTTGCCCAGCCCTGGTCTATGTACCTGTGTATAACAATACAGTACATGGCTGTGCCTGGCTGTCGGCTTTGTATTAGGCCGTGCGTATAGTGCCCGCGACGGGCGACAGCGACGCAACGTCGCCCAAAATCAAAAACATTGCCGTCGCCGCGTGCGCTTATAGTAAGCGCGACGGCGACAATGCGACGGAGCGACAGCGACAACTTTGGAAACTGGCAATATTTGATTTTTCAAGGGCTGTCGTCTCGTGGCAGCTCCTGAACCAATCAAATGGCCGTACGCCCGCGCCGCCGCAAAGCGAAATATAACTTTCGCTAGCGGCGACGATTGACGTCACGTCGCCAGTCGCGGGCACTATACGCGCGGCCTTACCTTGGGGAGATCCCTTTATCTTTCAGTGCATCGGATGCTGAGATTACATTGTAAATCCAGGGGCCAGATCCCAAAACATTGCGCAGTACAAGGGCCACGGGCCTATTCTTGCCGTTATTGCCGGCGTGCATACGACCTGTACCCTCTCTATTTCCGTGGTCTGTACTTACAGGTGAGGCGGAGTGAACCTGCCAGTTTCATTCCTGGTTGCTTGGGCAGCTGAGAGCCGACCCTTTGCTGGGGCCACCAGGTGAGGAGCCCCAGTGTAAACTCTTAGGCCGCATCCATAGCGGAACGCGCTGGCTTCCGCGCTCCTCCGTGGCCCAGGGTCACGCTTGGAATACAAACTTGTGTGTACTGCGATGCGCCGCTCTCCCTGTAGCGCATGCGCATATGCATTGGCGCCCTAGTGCTTGTTTCGGCGCGAGCTACGTAGCCCGCCCCGCATCCTGCACTGTGGTCGCGTCCTTAGATTCTCTGCAACTGCAGAATTCTATGTACAGTGTAAAACTATATGGAATTCACTGTCCCCTGTAGCGCAATGTTAGAAAGGGCTGCCACTGTTATTGTTATCCAATCCGTGGTCGAGGAGTCTCCAACATATGTTTCCCTCGTGTCTGTCCCAAGTATTCATAACATAGCAGACTGTATTTGTCCTGCCTAATTCTCCTGGCAGGATGTCCTCGGCATTTACCACTTTCAGTAACCAAGCTCTTCCCCGCGTGACCCCCTGTCCCCTGAATGCTTCCTTTCTGTGCCTTGTTGACGTCTGTGTATCCTCCACCTCCGTAGTCTCTTCCAGGCTTCGCATGTTAACTTATTTCACTCTGCCTTTATAAGACTTTACATGTAAACGCTGCACCATCTTTTAAACCCTCTCCTGTCTGCCTATGTCCCTGTCGACACAAGGGACCATCATTTACTAGGCAATAAGACACCTGGCGGCCCATTTAAAGAGGTGTCTTCCAGCCGGAAAGATGTCCTGTGAAGTAGCACTGCTAAGTAAATATGGCCCATATTCTGGCAGTAATCCAGTTGTGGTTTCACTAATCATTTATAAAGGGTATCGCGACCTCATTCTTTCTGCTGAACTCTTCACATTCCCTGGTGATACTACACCCAATGCAACCCAACATCCTATGTTCACCCTCCTCGTGCTTCCTTAGCAGAATATCTGTCTGTGCTCAGGCGGGAAGGTGTTAAACGCAGCTTGAGTCGGGAAGCGTTGGGAGAGGTGCCAGGACTCGGCGTTGCCAGGGAGCTGGTTCCCTTGGCGGTCTGACACGCCAGCCAGTGGCATGCGGAGGGGGGAGGTGAGAAAGAGAGACAGAGGGAGGAAGACCATGGGAGAGGGCACCTATAATCGTGGTTCTACAGTAGGTGGTACTCAAGACCACACTTTATTTATTTTATTCTACAAACATACACTTTAACGTCGTATTTTTTTAATGAGGTTCCTTGGAAATGTTTTCCTCCCATTTTATTCCTGGAGCACAAATATAGCACTAAAGAGAGAGGACAGTATTGGCGTTTCACTGCGGTAGATCACCATAAAAGAAGGCATGTAGTAACAAAGAAGGGTGGGGACCCGTGTTGGTCCTTTCTTCCATGTAGTAACAAAGAAGGGTGGGGACCCGTGTTTTCTTCCATGTAGTAACAAATGATGGAGAGGGAGTAGGGGGTATGATACCTTTTATTGGACCAACAAGTAGTTGATATGTTACACGCTTTACAACCTCTCAGGGTCCTTCAAGGAACCTGAGATGTTTGAAAGCTTGTAGGATATCATCTACTTGTTGGTCCAATAAAAGGTATCATACCCCCTACTCCCTCTCCATCATTTGTTACTACATGGAAGAAAGGATCAATACGGGTCCCCACCCTTCTTTGTTACTACATGGAAGAAAGGACCAACACGGGTCCCCAACCCTACTTTGCATAGAGTATGGGACCTGTGTGACAAAGAATGCAAATGCCATTTCAGCCATAAATCTGATGCTTCCAACGATATTATTATTAGAGTTGATGCATGGAGGTGTGTTCCCTTATTTTGGGATTGGAGGTGGGTCTTTAGCTGGAGTGAGGTGTGAGTGGTCCGACGCATGTCAGGTATCAAGAATCGAATTCTGCAACAAAAACTCCACCAAGTCGGATTTGCCACCAACGCCTCGGACTGAGAAATATACAATTCTTCATTACTCACTAGTAAGCGGAACAAAATATGTTTTGGGTCGTGGGTCACTTGTCACAGTGTCACCCTGCTTTGGGACTGATACTGATGCATAGCTAGAATTTGTTCAAAAGCCAGTATAAAAATAGGAAGAAAATATAGTGCATTGATCCACCCTTGTATATTGATCAACATGGTCCTCATGGGAACCTTCCCCAAGAGAGTCCTGAGGATAGAAATGTCCATCGATGTTTAAGGATGGATTCATGCAATAAAATAGCCCTTTCTTTTGATTTTTGCAGTGTCCCAAGAATGTGATTAGGGTATTATACCAGTTTTGTTGAATTCCTCCAACATCTGTTTTGCTTTTGGGCTGATGGAGTCTAATGGACACGGGTCACTTGTCATTGCTATGGATTGACCAATTCAGTGGTCACTTCTGTGCCTGTGTCTCCCTGTGACTAAGGGAACGGGCTGAATGAGCCATAGGGTATGTCTATCTTAATGCTACCATGTCGCACTGCATGGTCTCCAAAGAGAGGTATAGCTATAGTGGAGAAAGAGATCCCCAAGATACTATACAAGACGAAGCGAGAGCGGTTTGCAAGTAAAAGAGACATCTTTGTTGGTCTGTGAAAAAATTGGACAGGGGGAGATTACCGCCCGCGTCATGTAAGCGAGCGCTGTGCAGCGAAGAAAAGAGCAGGAATGGAGAAGAAAGGGAGGTAATCGTGGGAGACACCACAGCACAGAAAGGGCTTGCTGTGTGACGGCGAGAGCTGGGAAAATCGCAGCGAGAGGAGATCCAGCTATAGAATATTAACCCATACAGTGCTAGACAATAGCAGGCATGGGTTAGTGTGCAGTGTGTGCACGGGTACAGTGTCGTACTGTATCTAAGTCTTTGACCCGTCGTGGTGCTGCACTGCAGTATATGTGGGCAACACAGAGAGAAAGGATCCGAGGACTGAGAATGGCGATGATCTGAATTATATTCCACGACGTGCGTTGGGAGGGCTGGGTCTCTGTGGCATCTCGCGAGCGGAGGAGCATCGCGGGCGCCAGCCTGGTATCCTGGCATCCGACGCAGTGCTGCGTGTTATGAATTAATAAGGGAGGGGAGACGGAGTAAAGAGACCAGGAATGGGTGGGGGGTGCGAGAGACGACCAGGGAGAGAGAAGTGTGAGGCAGCATAAGGAAGAGAGACATTGTAAGAAGGAGAGACATGTGAGAGAGCGAGAGGATAAGAAAGCCGGAGAGCGAGAGAAATGTGAGATAAACAGAATACAAGAAAGGAAAAGACTGTAACAAAGTGGGCACTTGAACAAGTGAGAGGGCGCAAGAAATGGACAGAGAGAGAGAGAGAGAGACAGAGGTGTGAGACAGAGGTGAGAGAAACTGAAGAAACAGGTGTGAGAAACAAGACACAAGACAGACATGGGGGAGGGGGAGAAAGTGTTAGAGAAGGAGGGAGACACAAAGGAGGAGAGATATCTGGGCATGTGCCCAATATGCTGTTGAGTGGCTCCGTATAATTCCGCTCCCATAGCAACAGGGACCAGAAGCAGCGTTAAGGGCGGGCATTCTCTCCCTGCTCTGCCACCCTCTGCCCCCCTGTCTAATCAGATGTGTCTCATTTTTGGAGGATCCTTTCAGTCTTGTCTTGTAGGGACAAAGGAGGGGGAGGCAGTAGGTGGTATGATACCTTTTATTGGACCAACATGTCGTTTATATGTTACGGCTCCCCACCCTTTTAGTCTGTCTGACTCGCTGTCCCTTTCTTCTCTTTCCCTCTTTGCTTCTTTCTTTCTCTCCTTTTTCCCTCTTTCTTCCTCTTTCCCCCTTTCTCCTTTCTCTCCTTCCACAAAGAACAAACCTGTGAAATGTTGACACACTCTTCCATTCAGTGCAACCCCTCTTCATTACCCGTTCCCATGCAGTAAGAGTGAGGTCGGGGGGTACAGGGGGTTATTTGTAGTCTTGTCTGCACCTCACAGTCTCTTCCTCCGAACAGAAGAACATCTCAAAGTTATTTCCCCTTAATGACGGTTCTCAGCTAATTAACAAAATAACGTTTGATTCATTTTTCAAACAAGATAGTGAAAATAATATGCAAATATTTATTGGAATGGTTATAAGATAACACGCCCGTTCACCTTATTTGTGGAAACAATTACAGTATAGTCAGTTTCCGGTCATATTGTAGCGAGGTAACTTCAGAACACATTGAGTAAGCACCGTGAATCCTAAAGTGATGCATTGTCATTCGGATTTTGTCTCTAAGTTTATAAATTCCTTTGTATTTTAGTTTTCATCACCGGCCTAAAAACCCAATTTGTCTCCAGAAAACGGTCCTCTCGGGGAAGGGAACACCTGTGGCTACAGTCAGCTTCTCCAGAACTCCAACGCTGGCCATATTTACTAAGGTGTGCTACTGCCATGCTGGAAGACACCTTACGGCTCAGTCCAAGGGAATAGACAATAAAGGTGAATATTTACTATGCTGTGTCGCTCCATAAGACACCTTCTGTCCCAGAAGACACGTTGCAGGCCATGTACTGGAATGGGTGGAAAGGAACACGCAGGAGTGCTTAGTAAATACAGCCCTAACTCTAATACAGAATAATAATAGACTATGTTATGTTATGCTGCTGATGTTTTACGGTGCTTTCCATACACAACCTTCCGGTTGAGAGATTCAGTATGGTGTAAGGTCACTCTGAGAGCGATAGGTTACCTTTCATGCATGGAGAGAGAAGTTAGTGCATCACCAACCATTTCCCACCATAGAGATGCTGGAACTCCATGCGGGATACTCTGAGCTATTGACTGAATAAGTTGGAGCTCACACCTGGGAAAGTCCAGAGACGTAAGCACGGTCTCTGTTACGTTTTCCAAGCTACTGAAATGTTTCCTTGGAAAGGTGAGTTTTCTGCTGGGACATGCTGGTGAGAAGAGAGTATTTGGGGTATTTGGAGTTCCAGGCGTGGAGGGCGGAAACGGAAAAAGGTTTGAGATATAAAAGAAAAGTAGAGACAAGTGGGACAGAACGGAAATGTTTGTACAGTAGTTGTTTTTAGGTCAATAGTATTTTTAGCAAAAAGGGTAATTTTGTTGAAGCTGTCGTGAATAATTCGCTGACTGCAATACCTTAATTAGCCCATCATTAAAATGTTACATCCGGTTCTATTACACATCATTTTCCCAGACCCTCACAGGTATCGGGGGAAAAATACTACGGCCTAGTTTTGCTAAACTCTGTTAAAGAAAAACCTTGGCGGTATTTAACGGGGCCGGGGAATCGGTCTCAAAAAGGGCGATTCGGCTTTTTTTTTAAAGCACTGACAATCCGTTCCGCGGGTTCCGCCACCCGCTGGTATATTTTAAGAATCCGTTCCGCGGGTTCCGCCACCCGCTGGTATATTTTAAGAATCCGTTCCGTGGGTTCCGCCACCCGCTGGTAGATTTTAAGAATCCGTTCCGTGGGTTCCGCCATCCGCTGGTAGATTTTAAGAATCCGTTCCGTGGGTTCCGCCACCCGCTGGTAGATTTTAAGAATCCGTTCCGTGGGTTCCGCAACCCGCTGGTAGATTTTAAGAATCCGTTCCGCGGGTTCCGCCACCCGCTGGTAGATTTTAAGAATCCGTTCCGCGGGTTCCGCCACCCGCTGGTAGATTTTAAGAATCCGTTCCGTGGGTTCCGCCACCCGCTGGTATATTTTAAGAATCCGTTCCGTGGGTTCCGCCACCCGCTGGTAGATTTTAAGAATCCGTTCCGCGGGTTCCGCCACCCGCTGGTATATTTTAAGAATCCGTTCCGTGGGTTCCGCCACCCGCTGGTAGATTTTAAGAATCCGTTCCGCGGGTTCCGCCACCCGCTGGTATATTTTAAGAATCCGTTCCGTGGGTTCCGCCACCCGCTGGTATATTTTAAGAATCCGTTCCGTGGGTTCCGCCACCCGCTGGTAGATTTTAAGAATCCGTTCCGCGGGTTCCGCCACCCGCTGGTAGATTTTAAGAATCCGTTCCACGGGTTCATGCAGATTGCTGAATCCACCAGCGGATTGGATCCCATGGCGGTTTTTGATTAATCCGCACGGATTGAAACTGACGCGACCCGTCAACGGATTTTACACCGCGGAACGGATTTTGAATGGAAAGCTCGGAAATGCCACGAAGCGGCTTCGCCCGTCTCTTGTGTCAGTGTCTGATCAATTTACCCTTTTAGCTGAGAAATGGATGGAATTTGGGGGATTCATTAATGAAAGATTTACTCCATATCTGGGTAGGAATAAATAATCCGACTAAATTCTACCATCTCGAATTTACAAGTCCAGGTGCTATTGTGTCTCACAGTGGAGTGCAAAGAAGGCTGATAGGTTGTCCGATTTCCAACTGTGATAGTCTATGAGCGCCATAGGAACCCGTGAAAACGTCCCAGTGGGGTACAGATGGAAAATGCGGGCAATTTCATTGAATAGTCGCTGAATGTTCTATTTCCAATCTAGATGGAAATGAAGTGGAGTCTCAGTGTGGATTACAATTGGACACGGCAGTCAAGCCAGAACTCCAAAAATGAGAGAACTTGCAGAGAGTTCGAAGTTCTTTGGGGCTTCGTGTGAACGTAAAGCAAAATGAGCTTGAAATGTCCTATTTGGAGGAACAGAAAGTCCCACTGAGCGGTTGAGGAGTTGAGATTCCGACTTTCCACCAGCGTTAGAACATTCCGTGTGCTCCGTTGGAACGCTCGGCCAGCGAGGAGAATTGAAACGTTCAGGCTGAGGGAGTTGGGGTCTCCAGGCCCTTTGGGTTAAATGGAAGCAATGGGGCAGATCCCACCGTTAACGTTCCTTTTCCTTAATGCTTCCGAGGCGAGTCCCTTTGTCAGCCAGGAACTCTCAGTCCGGAAATGTTACTGTTGACCGTTCTGGCACCGCACAGCTGTAGTAATAATTACCCCTCTTCGATGCCGCGGACACTCACGACCGTAACGGTCACGGGCCAGAAGGATTAGCGCGGTGGGAGGTCTTCAACCTCCCCGAAGTGCGAACGCGAGTGACTCTCCCCCGCGCCGAAGACTTTTCCTTTTTTTGGCCATGCCGCCGGGGACAATGAAGCCTCGCTACCTCTGTATGCCTTGTTTGGGAATGCTGCGTACATTTAACCTCTTCTGCGCCAGAAGTGGCCGCGACTAATGGCGTTGGTGGCCGATCTAAAAGTGAGGGCATTTAAAAAAACTATATAGGATTGGGTACAGTTAACGTTTGATGTCTCTAGAGGAGGAGGCTTTAGAGCAAGCGTGGCCAACTCCAGTCCTAAAGGGCCACCAACGGGTGAGGTTCTCAGGATATCCCTGCTTCAGCACATGTGGTGCAGTCTTCGACTGAGCCACTGATTGAGCCACCTGTGCTGACGCAGTGATAAGGTGGTGGGCCTGGAGGACTGGGGTTGGCCGCTCTGCTCTAGCGTGTTGGGTAGAAGAAAGAGGACTCAGAAGGATGAACACGAGGTGAGGAAAGCAGGTCCCAGATATAGCTGTTATCCCAGAGCGTTGACCCAGTAGAGAACACCAAGCACTTTGTGTTATACAGGGTAGGGGGGAAGGAGAGAAGAGTGTAGGAAACCAGGGAGGGAGTGAGGCGGGTGGTGGATGAGAGAGGCAGGGAAAGAGAGAGACATGTGGAGAAAAGGAGGGGAGGAGAGACGGGTGGAGAAAAGGAGGGCGAGTGAAGAAAAGCCCTGACTGGGAAGGAAGGGATGAGAGAGACAGAGAGACGGGAGAGAAAGTAGGGGGGAGTATGAGATTACAAAAATGTAGAAATGTGGGGGGGGGATGACGGATGGGTGGGAAGAAGGAGGGAGGGAGAGAACGTGTTTAAAGGGAGGGAGAGAAAGACGAATAGAGTAAAGCGTGGGAGATAGATGGGGCAAGAGATGGATATAGAAGGAAAGGAGAGCTTAAGAGAGACAAATGAAGATGAGATGGGGCGAAGGAAAAGAGAGGCGGACAAGGTAAGGAAAAGGGGATGAGACCGTGAAAAGAGAGGGAGTGGTAGAGAGAGCCGAGGATAGGAGGAGAAAGCGAGAGTAAAAAAGGGCACATGGGGAGGGCATGGGGAGAGAAGTGAGAGAGAGAAGGGGAAGGATTCCTCCTTAGGCCTGTTGCTGGTAACTCACTGCCAGCCTGCGCCCGTGTGCGCCCGCCATTTGTCTGCTCATTTCTCTCCTTTGTTCCTTTCAGCGGCGGCTGAGACGGCCCAGGGGGGGGGGGGGGGAGGAAGCAGAGAGGCCGCGAAAATGCAACGCCGCTTCCAGTATCATGGCACAGGGCCCAATGCCTCCGCCCCCACCAGCCAGCATGGAATATGGCCTTCCTGGCTGGGGGGAGGGGTAATAGGGAGCGGTGGGTAAGGTAGGTACAGGAGGGAGCAGACTAGCGGTGGGACAGGGATAGAGGGGGCGGTGGGTAAGGTACAGGAGGGAGCAGACCAGCGGTGGGACAGGGATAGAGGGGGGTGGGTAAGGTACAGGAGGGAGCAGACCAGCGGTGGGACAGGGATAGAGGGGGCGGGGTGGGTCAGGTACAGGAGGGAGCAGACCAGCGGTGGGACAGGTATAGAGGGGGCGGTGGGTAAGGTACAGGAGGGAGCAGACCAGCGGTGGGACAGGGATAGAGGGGGCGGTGGGTAAGGTACAGGAGGGAGCAGACCAGCGGTGGGACAGGGATAGAGGGGGGGTGGGTAAGGTACAGGAGGGAGCAGACCAGCGGTGGGACAGGGATAGAGAGGTGTGGGTGGGTAAGGTACAGGAGGGAGCAGACCAGCGGTGGAACAGGGATAGAGGGGCGGTGGGTAAGGTACAGGAGGGAGCAGACCAGCGGTGGGACAGGGATAGAGGGGGGTGGGTAAGGTACAGGAGGGAGCAGACCAGCGGTGGGACAGTGATAGAGGGGCGGTGGGTAAGGTACAGGAGGGAGCAGACCAGCGGTGGGACAGTGATAGAGGGGGCGGGGTGAGTAAGGTACAGGAGGGAGCAGACCAGTGGTGGGACAGGGATAGAGGGGGGGTGGGTAAGGTACAGAAGCGAGCAGACCAGCGGTGGGACAGGGATAGAGGGGTGGGTGGGTAAGGTACAGGAGGGAGCAGACCAGCGGTGGGACAGGGATAGAGGGGGCGGTGGGTAAGGTACAGGAGAGAGCAGACCAGCGGTGGGACAGGGATAGAGGGGGGGTGGGTAAGGTACAGGAGGGAGCAGACCAGCGGTGGGACAGGGATAGAGGGGGCGGGGTGGGTAAGGTACAGGAGGGAGCAGACCAGCGGTGGGACAGTGATAGAGGGGGGGTGGGTAAGGTACAGGAGGGAGCAGACCAGCGGTGGGACAGGGATAGAGGGACGGTGGGTAAGGTACAGGAGGGAGCAGACCAGCGGTGGGACACGGATAGAGGGGGCGGTGGGTAAGGTACAGGAGGGAGCAGACCAGCGGTGGGACAGGGATAGAGGGGGGGTGGGTAAGGTACAGGAGGGAGCAGACCAGCGGTGGGACAGGGATAGAGAGGTGTGGGTGGGTAAGGTACAGGAGGGAGCAGACCAGCGGTGGAACAGGGATAGAGGGGCGGTGGGTAAGGTACAGGAGGGAGCAGACCAGCGGTGGGACAGGGATAGAGGGGGGTGGGTAAGGTACAGGAGGGAGCAGACCAGCGGTGGGACAGTGATAGAGGGGCGGTGGGTAAGGTACAGGAGGGAGCAGACCAGCGGTGGGACAGTGATAGAGGGGGCGGGGTGAGTAAGGTACAGGAGGGAGCAGACCAGTGGTGGGACAGGGATAGAGGGGGGGTGGGTAAGGTACAGAAGCGAGCAGACCAGCGGTGGGACAGGGATAGAGGGGTGGGTGGGTAAGGTACAGGAGGGAGCAGACCAGCGGTGGGACAGGGATAGAGGGGGCGGTGGGTAAGGTACAGGAGAGAGCAGACCAGCGGTGGGACAGGGATAGAGGGGGGGTGGGTAAGGTACAGGAGGGAGCAGACCAGTGGTGGGACAGGGATAGAGGGGGCGGGGTGGGTAAGGTACAGGAGGGAGCAGACCAGCGGTGGGACAGTGATAGAGGGGGGGTGGGTAAGGTACAGGAGGGAGCAGACCAGCGGTGGGACAGGGATAGAGGGACGGTGGGTAAGGTACAGGAGGGAGCAGACCAGCGGTGGAACAGGGATAGAGGAGGGGTGGGTAAGGTACAGGAGGGAGCAGACCAGCGGTGGGACAGGGATAGAGGGGGCGGGGTGGGTCAGGTACAGGAGGGAGCAGACCAGCGGTGGGACAGGTATAGAGGGGGCGGTGGGTAAGGTACAGGAGGGAGCAGACCAGCGGTGGGACAGGGATAGAGGGGGCGGTGGGTAAGGTACAGGAGGGAGCAGACCAGCGGTGGGACAGGGATAGAGGGGGGGTGGGTAAGGTACAGGAGGGAGCAGACCAGCGGTGGGACAGGGATAGAGAGGTGTGGGTGGGTAAGGTACAGGAGGGAGCAGACCAGCGGTGGAACAGGGATAGAGGGGCGGTGGGTAAGGTACAGGAGGGAGCAGACCAGCGGTGGGACAGGGATAGAGGGGGGTGGGTAAGGTACAGGAGGGAGCAGACCAGCGGTGGGACAGGGATAGAGGGGGCGGGGTGGGTAAGGTACAGGAGGGAGCAGACCAGCGGTGGGACAGTGATAGAGGGGGGGTGGGTAAGGTACAGGAGGGAGCAGACCAGCGGTGGGACAGGGATAGAGGGACGGTGGGTAAGGTACAGGAGGGAGCAGACCAGCGGTGGAACAGGGATAGAGGAGGGGTGGGTAAGGTACAGGAGGGAGCAGACCAGCGGTGGGACACGGATAGAGGGGGCGGTGGGTAAGGTACAGGAGGGAGCAGACCAGCGGTGGGACAGGGATAGAGGGGGGGTGGGTAAGGTACAGGAGGGAGCAGACCAGCGGTGGGACAGGGATAGAGAGGTGTGGGTGGGTAAGGTACAGGAGGGAGCAGACCAGCGGTGGAACAGGGATAGAGGGGCGGTGGGTAAGGTACAGGAGGGAGCAGACCAGCGGTGGGACAGGGATAGAGGGGGGTGGGTAAGGTACAGGAGGGAGCAGACCAGCGGTGGGACAGTGATAGACGGGCGGTGGGTAAGGTACAGGAGGGAGCAGACCAGCGGTGGGACAGTGATAGAGGGGGCGGGGTGAGTAAGGTACAGGAGGGAGCAGACCAGTGGTGGGACAGGGATAGAGGGGGGGTGGGTAAGGTACAGAAGCGAGCAGACCAGCGGTGGGACAGGGATAGAGGGGTGGGTGGGTAAGGTACAGGAGGGAGCAGACCAGCGGTGGGACAGGGATAGAGGGGGCGGTGGGTAAGGTACAGGAGAGAGCAGACCAGCGGTGGGACAGGGATAGAGGGGGGGTGGGTAAGGTACAGGAGGGAGCAGACCAGCGGTGGGACAGGGATAGAGGGGGCGGGGTGGGTAAGGTACAGGAGGGAGCAGACCAGCGGTGGGACAGTGATAGAGGGGGGGTGGGTAAGGTACAGGAGGGAGCAGACCAGCGGTGGGACAGGGATAGAGGGACGGTGGGTAAGGTACAGGAGGGAGCAGACCAGCGGTGGAACAGGGATAGAGGAGGGGTGGGTAAGGTACAGGAGGGAGCAGACCAGCGGTGGGACACGGATAGAGGGGGCGGTGGGTAAGGTACAGGAGGGAGCAGACCAGCGGTGGGACAGGGATAGAGGAGGGGTGGGTAAGGTACAGGAGGGAGCAGACCAGCGGTGGGACAGGGATAGAGGAGGGGTGGGTAAGGTACAGGAGGGAGCAGACCAGCGGTGGGACAGGGATAGAGGTGGGGTGGGTAAGGTACAGGAGGGAGCAGACCAGCGGTGGGACAGGGATAGAGGAGGGGTGGGTAAGGTACAGGAGGGAGCAGACCAGCGGTGGGACACGGATAGAGGGGGCGGTGGGTAAGGTACAGGAGGGAGCAGACCAGCGGTGGGACAGGGATAGAGGGGGGGTGGGTAAGGTACAGGAGGGAGCAGACCAGCAGTGGGACAGGGATAGAGGGGGCAGTGGGTAAGGTACAGGAGGGAGCAGACCAGCGGTGGGACAGGGATAGAGGAGGGGTGGGTAAGGTACAGGAGGGAGCAGACCAGCGGTGGGACACGGATAGAGGGGGTGGTGGGTAAGGTACAGGAGGGAGCAGACCAGCGGTGGGACACGGATAGAGGGGGGGTGGGTAAGGTACAGGAGGGAGCAGACCAGCGGTGGGACAGGGATAGAGGGGGTGGGTAAGGTACAGGAGGGAGCAGACCAGCGGTGGGACAGGGATAGAGGGGGGGTGGGTAAGGTACAGGAGGGAGCAGACCAGCGGTGGGACAGTGATAGAGGGGAGGTGGGTAAGGTACAGGAGGGAGCAGACCAGCGGTGGGACAGGGATAGAGGGGGCGGGTGGGTAAGGTACAGGAGGGAGCAGACCAGCGGTGGGACAGTGATAGAGGGGGCGGGGTGGGTAAGGTACAGGAGGGAGAAGACCAGCAGTGGGACAGTGATAGAGGGGGCGGGGTGGGTAAGGTACAGGAGGGAGCAGACCAGCGGTGGGACAGGGATAGAGGGGGGTGGGTAAGGTACAGGAGGGAGCAGACCAGCGGTGGGACAGGGATAGAGGGGGCGGGTGGGTAAGGTACAGGAGGGAGCAGACCAGCGGTGGGACAGTGATAGAGGGGGCGGGGTGGGTAAGGTACAGGAGGGAGCAGACCAGCGGTGGGACAGGGATAGAGGGGGGTGGGTAAGGTACAGGAGGGAGCAGACCAGCGGTGGGACAGGGATAGAGGAGGGGTGGGTAAGGTACAGGAGGGAGCAGACCAGCGGTGGGACAGGGATAGAGGGGGGGTGGGTAAGGTACAGGAGGGAGCAGACCAGCGGTGGGACAGGGATAGAGGGGGGGGAGGGTAAGGTACAGGAGGGAGCAGACCAGCGGTGGGACAGGGATAGAGGGGGGGGTGGGTAAGGTACAGGAGGGAGCAGACCAGCGGAGGGACAGGGATAGAGGGGGGTGTGGGTAAGGTACAGGAGGGAGCAGACCAGCGGTGGGACAGGGATAGAGGGGGGGTGGGTAAGGTACAGGAGGGAGCAGACCAGCGGTGGGACAGGGATAGAGGGGGGGTGGGTAAGGTACAGGAGGGAGCAGACCAGCGGTGGGACAGGGATAGAGGGGTGGGTGGGTAAGGTACAGGAGGGAGCAGACCAGCGGTGGGACAGGGATAGAGGGGTGGGTGGGTAAGGTACAGGAGGGAGCAGACCAGCGGTGGGACAGGGATAGAGCCAGCCTCTCCCTCACACTGCATTGAAGCCCTCCTAATTTAAACACAGACCGGGCACAGTGGGGGCAGTGCCACCTCCCCTCATACAGGGCTCGGCTTTCCATTCATACGCGGGGCAGTGGCAGGATTTGTCACCTTGCCCTGACACGATGCCCTCCCCGACGTCCATCCCTCCCGTGTTCCCGTCACGCACACGCCGTGCAGGCCCCGGGGGCACCGCGGGGTGCTGGGTACTGCGGGGGCACCGCGGGGTGCTGGGTACGGCGGGGGCGCCGCGGGGTGCTGGGTACTGCGGGGGCACCGCGGGGTGCTGGGTACTGCGGGGTGCTGGGTACTGCGGGGGCACCGTGGGGTGCTGGGTACTGCGGGGTGCTGGGTACTGCGGGGGCACCGCGGGGTGCTGGGTACTGCGGGGTGCTGGGTACTGCGGGGGCACCGCGGGGTGCTGGGTACTGCGGGGGCACCGCGGGGTGCTGGGTACTGCGGGGTGCTGGGTACTGCGGGGTGCTGGGTACTGCGGGGGCACCGCGGGGTGCTGGGTACTGCGGGGGCACCGCGGGGTGCTGGGTACTGCGGGGGCACCGCGGGGGCACCGCGGGGTGCTGGGTACTGCGGGGTGCTGGGTACTGCGGGGGCACCGCGGGGGCACCGCGGGGTGCTGGGTACTGTGGGGGTGCTGGGTACTGCGGGGGCACCGCGGGGTGCTGGGTACTGCGGGGTACTGCGGGGGTGCTGGGTACTGCGGGGCACCGCGGGGTGCTGGGTACTGCGGGGGCACCGCGGGGTGCTGGGTACTGCGGGGTATTGCTGGTTGCCATGAACCCGTAGATCCGAACTTGTGCTGTGCCCCTCTCACAAGCTCGCGTGTGCGGGTCTGTGTCGGCTCGGCTACGGCGGCGTGAGTGATGTCACTGCGAACGTGTGCAGTGTCCTGAGATCCTGTCCCGTCTACAGACCAGGCCTGTTTCCTGCACGCCCTGGAGGTAGGGTCATTCCCAAATGCATTAATACTACTATTACTGTGCTCCCTGCGGGGTAACATGCTCAGTCTTTGTGCTCCCTGCGGGGTAACATGCTCAGTCTCTGTGCTCCCTGCGGGTTAACATGCTCAGTATCTGTGCTCCCTGCAGGGTAACATGCTTAGTCTCTGTGCTCCCTGCGGGGTAACATGCTCAGTCTCTGTGCTCCCTGCAGGGTAACATGCTTAGTCTCTGTGCTCCCTGCGGGGTAACATGCTCCGTCTCTGTGCTCCCTGCGGGGTAACATGCTCAGTCTCTGTGCTCCCTGCGGGGTAACATGCTCCGTCTCTGTGCTCCCTGCAGGGTAACATGCTCAGTCTCTGTGCTCCCTGCGGGGTAACATGCTCAGTCTCTGTGCTCCCTGCGGGGTAACATGCTCAGTCTCTGTGCTCCCTGCGGGTTAACATGCTCAGTATCTGTGCTCCCTGCAGGGTAACATGCTTAGTCTCTGTGCTCCCTGCGGGGTAACATGCTCCGTCTCTGTGCTCCCTGCGGGGTAACATGCTCAGTCTCTGTGCTCCCTGCGGGGTAACATGCTCCGTCTCTGTGCTCCCTGCAGGGTAACATGCTCAGTCTCTGTGCTCCCTGCGGGGTAACATGCTCAGTCTCTGTGCTCCCTGCAGGGTAACATGCTCCGTCTCTGTGCTCCCTGCGGGGTAACATGCTCAGTCTCTGTGCTCCCTGCGGGGTAACATGCTC
The DNA here is from genome assembly GCF_040206685.1 of Ascaphus truei. Lineage (NCBI taxonomy): Eukaryota > Metazoa > Chordata > Amphibia > Anura > Ascaphidae > Ascaphus > Ascaphus truei. The sequence continues at coordinate 132,617,382 of NC_134488.1, forward strand.
CGTCTCTGTGCTCCCTGCAGGGTAACATGCTCAGTCTCTGTGCTCCCTGCGGGTTAACATGCTCAGTCTCTGTGCTCCCTGCAGGGTAACATGCTCCGTCTCTGTGCTCCCTGCGGGGTAACATGCTCAGTCTCTGTGCTCCCTGCAGGGTAACATGCTCAGTCTCTGTGCTCCCTGCGGGTTAACATGCTCAGTATCTGTGCTCCCTGCAGGGTAACATGCTTAGTCTCTGTGCTCCCTGCGGGGTAACATGCTCCGTCTCTGTGCTCCCTGCGGGGTAACATGCTCAGTCTCTGTGCTCCCTGCGGGGTAACATGCTCCGTCTCTGTGCTCCCTGCAGGGTAACATGCTCAGTCTCTGTGCTCCCTGCGGGGTAACATGCTCAGTCTCTGTGCTCCCTGCGGGGTAACATGCTCAGTCTCTGTGCTCCCTGCGGGGTAACATGCTCAGTCTCTGCGCTCCCTGCGGGGTAACATGCTCAGTTTCTGTACTCCCTGCGGGGTAACATGCTCAGTATCTGTGCTCCCTGCAGGGTAACATGCTCAGTCTCTGTGCTCCCTGCGGGGTAACATGCTCAGTTTCTGTGCTCCCTGCGGGGTAACATGCTCAGTCTCTGTGCTCCCTGTGGGGTAACATGCTCAGTCTCTGTGCTCCCTGCGGGTTAACATGCTCAGTATCTGTGCTCCCTGCAGGGTAACATGCTTAGTCTCTGTGCTCCCTGCGGGGTAACATGCTCCGTCTCTGTGCTCCCTGCGGGGTAACATGCTCAGTCTCTGTGCTCCCTGCGGGGTAACATGCTCCGTCTCTGTGCTCCCTGCAGGGTAACATGCTCAGTCTCTGTGCTCCCTGCGGGGTAACATGCTCAGTCTCTGTGCTCCCTGCGGGGTAACATGCTCAGTCTCTGTGCTCCCTGCGGGGTAACATGCTCCGTCTCTGTGCTCCCTGCAGGGTAACATGCTCCGTCTCTGTGCTCCCTGCAGGGTAACATGCTCAGTCTCTGTGCTCCCTGCGGTGTAACATGCTCCGTCTCTGTGCTCCCTGCAGGGTAACATGCTCAGTCTCTGTGCTCCCTGCGGGGTAACATGCTCAGTCTCTGCACTCCCTGCGGGGTGAGTGGCTCAGTGTCACTGCTTCCTGCTTGGTGAGATGTACAGGCTCCCTGTGTTCCCTGTTTGGTGAGCTCCGGGCACCCTGCTCAGTGGGTTCCAGGCTCCCTGTGCGCCCTGCTCAGTGGGTTCCAGGCTCCCTGTGCACCCTGCTCGGTGGGTTCCAGGTTCCCTGCTCAGTGGGTTCCAGCCTCCCTGTGCGCCCTGCTCGGTGGGTTCCAGGCTCCCTGCTCAGTGGGTTCCAGCCTCCCTGTGCGCCCTGCTCGGTGGGTCCCAGGCTCCCTGTGTGCCCTGCTCAGTGTGTTCCAGGCTCCCTGTGCACCCTGCTCGGTGGGTTCCAGGCTCCCTGTGCGCCCTGCTCGGTGGGTTCCAGGCTCCCTGTGCGCCCTGCTCGGTGGGGGCTCCCTGTGCACCCTGCTCGGTGGGTTCCAGGCTCCCTGTGTGCCCTGCTCGGTTGGTTCCAAGCTCCCTGTGCGCCCTGCTCGGTGGGCTCCAGGCTCCCTGTGTGCCCTTCTCGGTGGGTTCCAGGCTCCCTGTGCACCCTGCTCGGTGGGCTCCGGGCTCCCTGTGCGCCCTGTGCGGTGGGTTCCAGGCTCCCTGTGCACCCTGCTCGGTGGGTTCCAGGCTCCCTGTGCACCCTGCTCGGTGGGGGCCCCCTGTGCGCCCTGCTCGGTGGGTTCCAGGCTCCCTGCTCGGTGGGGGCTCCCTGTGCGCCCTGCTCGGTGGGTTCCAGGCTCCCTGTGCACCCTGCTCGGTGGGTCCCAGGCTCCCTGTGAGCCCTGCTCGGTGGGCTCCAGGCTCCCTATGCGCCCTTCTCGGTGGGTTCCAGGCTCCCTGTGCACCCTGCTCGGTGGGCTCCGGGCTCCCTGTGCGCCCTGCTCGGTGGGTTCCAGGCTCCCTGTGCACCCTGCTCGGTGGGTTCCAGGCTCCCTGTGCACCCTGCTCAGTGGGGGCCCCCTGTGCGCCCTGCTCGGTGGGTTCCAGGCTCCCTGCTCGGTGGGGGCTCCCTGTGCGCCCTGCTCGGTGGGTTCCAAGCACCCTGTGCGCCCTGCTCGGTGGGTTCCAGGCTCCCTGTGCGGCCTGCTCGGTGGGTTCCAGGCTCCCTGTGCGCCCTGCTCGGTGGGTACCAGGCTCCCTGTGTGCTCTGCTCGGTTCCAGGCTCCCCGTGTGCCCTGCCCGGTGGGTTCCAGGCTCCATGTGTGCCCTGCTCGGTGGGTTCCAGGCTCCCCGTGTGCCCTGCCCTGTGGGTTCCAGGCTCCCTGTGCACTTTGCTCGGTGGGTTCCAGGCTCCCTGTGCACCCTGCTCGGTGGGTTCCAGGCTCCCTGTGCGCCCTGCTCGGTGGGTTCCAGGCTCCCTGTGCGCCCTGCTCGGTGGGCTCCGGGCTGAGGTAGTAGGTTGTATAGTTGAGGATAACACCACAGGAGATAACTGTACAGCCTCCTATCTTTCCTCGGGGCATCGCCATGACAACGGATTTGCAGCCTCTCCGCAGGGAACGGGCGAGTGAAGAGGGCAGAGGGCAACACACGCGAGTGAAGAGGTGAGTGAAGAGCGCGGAGAGGGGGGAGTGAAGAGCGCGGAGAGGGGGGAGTGAAGTGCGCGGAGAGGGGGGAGTGAAGAGCGCGGAGAGGGGTGAGTGAAGAGTGCGGAGAGAAGTGAGTGAAGAGCGTGGAGAGGGGTGAGTGAAGAGCGCGGAGAGGGGGGAGTGAAGAGCGCAGAGAGGGGTGAGTGAAGAGTGCGGAGAGAAGTGAGTGGAGAGGGGGGAGTGAAGAGCGCAGAGTGGGGTGAGTGAAGAGGGGTGAGTGAAGAGCGCGGAGAGGGGGGAGTGAAGAGCCCGGAGAGGGGCGAGTGAAGAGCGCGGAGAGGGGAGAGTGAAGAGTGCGGAGTGGGGTGAGTGAAGAGCGCGGAGAGGGGTGAGTGAAGAGCGCGGAGAGTGAAGAGCGCGGAGAGGGGTGAGTGAAGAGCGTGGAGAGGGGGGAGTGAAGAGCGCGGAGAGGGGTGAGTGAAGAGCGTGGAGAGTGAAGAGCACGGAGAGGGGTGAGTGAAGAGCGCGGAGAGGGGAGAGTGAAGAGCGCGGAGAGGGGTGAGTGAAGAGAGTGGAGAGGGGAGAGTGCGGAGAGGGGTGAGTGAAGAGCGCCGAGAGGGGAGAGTGAAGAGTGCAGAGAGGGGAGAGTGAAGAGCGCGGAGAGGAGAGTGAAGAGCGCGGAGAGTGAGGAGTGCGCAGATGGGTGAGTAAAGAGTGCGGAGAGGGGCGAGTGAAGAGCACGGAGAGGGGGGAGTGAAGAGCGCGGAGAGGGGGGAGTGAAGAGCACGGAGAGGGGGGAGTGAAGAGCCCGGAGAGGGGTGAGTGAAAAGCGCGGAGAGGGGGGAGTGAAGAGCGTGGAGAGGGCCGAGTGAAGAGCGCAGAGAGGGGGGAGTGAAGAGAGGGGTGAGTGAAGAGCACGGAGAGGGGGGAGTGAAGAGCATGGAGAGGGGGGAGTGAAGAGCGCAGAGAGTGAAGAGCGGGGAGAGTGAAGAGCACGGAGAGGGGGGAGTGAAGAGCACGGAGAGGGGGGAGTGAAGAGTGCGGAGAGGGGGGAGTGAAGAGCACGGAGAGGGGGGAGTGAAGAGTGCGGAGATGGGTGAGTGAAGAGTGCGGAGAGGGGGGAGTGAAGAGCACAGAGAGGGGGGAGTGAAGAGTGCGGAGAGGGGAAAGTGCGGAGAGTGAAGAGCACGGAGAGGGGGGAGTGAAGAGCACGGAGAGGGAAGAGTGAAGAGCGCGGAGAGGGGTGAGTGAAGAGCGTGGAGAGGGGAGAGTGCGGAGAGGGGTGAGTGAAGAGCGCCGAGAGGGGAGAGTGAAGAGTGCAGAGAGGGGAGAGTGAAGAGCGCGGAGAGGAGATTGAAGAGCGCGGAGAGTGAGGAGTGCGCAGAGGGGTGAGTAAAGAGCGCGGAGAGGGGCGAGTGAAGAGCGCGGAGAGGGGAGAGTGAAGAGCGCGGAGAGGGGGGAGTGCGCAGAGGGGTGAGTAAAGAGCGCGGAGAGGGGCGAGTGAAGAGCGCGGAGAGGGAAGAGTGAAGAGCGCGGAGAGGGGGGAGTGAAGAGCGCGGAGAGGGGGGAGTGAAGAGCCCGGAGAGGGGTGAGTGAAAAGCGCGGAGAGGGGGGAGTGAAGAGCGTGGAGAGGGCCGAGTGAAGAGCGCGGAGAGGGGGGAGTGAAGAGAGGGGTGAGTGAAGAGCACGGAGAGGGGGGAGTGAAGAGCACGGAGAGGGGGGAGTGAAGAGCGCGGAGAGTGAAGAGCACGGAGAGGGGGGAGTCAAGAGCACGGAGAGGGGGGAGTGAAGAGTGTGGAGATGGGTGAGTGAAGAGTGCGGAGAGGGGGGAGTGAAGAGCATGGAGAGGGGGGAGTGAAGAGTGCGGAGAGGGGGGAGTGAAGAGCACGGAGAGGGGGGAGTGAAGAGTGCGGAGATGGGTGAGTGAAGAGTGCGGAGAGGGGAGAGTGAAGAGTGCGGAGAGGGGGGAGTGAAGAGAGTGGTGAGTGAAGAGCACGGAGAGGGGGGAGTGAAGAGCACAGAGAGGGGGGAGTGAAGAGCACGGAGATGGGTGAGTGAAGAGCACGGAGATGGGTGAGTGAAGAGTGCGGAGATGGTTGAGTGAAGAGTGCGAAGAGGGTGGATTGAAGAGAGGGGTGAGTGAAGAGTGCGGAGAGGGGAGCGTGAAGAGTGCGGAGAGGGGAGCGTGAAGAGCGCGGAGAGGGGGGAGTGAAGAGCGCGGAGAGGGGGGAGTGAAGAGCGCGGAGAGGGAGGAGTGAAGAGTGCGGAGAGGGGAGAGTGAAGAGCGCGGAGAGGGGTGAGTGAAGAGCGCGGAGAGGGGAGAGTGAAGAGTGCGGAGAGGGGTGAGTGAAGAGCGCCGAGAGGGGAGAGTGAAGAGCGCCGAGAGGGGAGAGTGAAGAGCGCAGAGAGGGGAGAGTGAAGAGCGCGGAGAGGGGAGAGTGAAGAGCACGGAGAGGGGCGAGTGAAGAGCACGGAGAGGGGGGAGTGAAGAGCACGGAGAGGGGAGAGTGAAGAGTGCGGAGAGGGGTGAGTGGAGAGGGGAGAGTGAAGAGCGCCGAGAGGGGAGAGTGAAGAGCGCAGAGAGGGGAGAGTGAAGAGCGCGGAGAGGGGCGAGTGAAGAGCACGGAGAGGGGGGAGTGAAGAGCACGGAGAGGGGGGAGTGAAGAGCACGGAGAGGGGCGAGTGAAGAGCACGGAGAGGGGCGAGTGAAGAGCACGGAGAGGGGCGAGTGAAGAGCACGGAGAGGGGAGAGTGAAGAGAGGGGAGTGAAGAGCACGGAGAGGGGGGAGTGAAGAGCACGGAGAGGGGCGAGTGAAGAGCAAGGAGAGGGGCGAGTGAAGAGCACGGAGAGGGGCGAGTGAAGAGCGCGGAGAGGGGAGACTGAAGAGAGGGGAGTGAAGAGCACGGAGAGGGGCGAATGAAGAGCACGGAGAGGGGAGAGTGAAGAGGAAAGAGATGAGTGAAGAGCACCGAGAGGGGCGAGTGAAGAGCACGGAGAGTGAAGAGGAAAGAGATGAGTGAAGAGCACGGAGAGGGGCGAGTGAAGAGCGCGGAGAGGGGAGAGTGAAGAGAGGGGGGAGTGAAGAGCACGGAGAGGGGCGAGTGAAGAGCGCGGAGAGGGGAGAGTGAAGAGAGGGGGGAGTGAAGAGCACGGAGAGGGGCGAGTGAAGAGCACGGAGAGGGGCGAGTGAAGAGCACGGAGAGGGGAGAGTGAAGAGGAAAGAGATGAGTGAAGACTTTATGGGGCAATGGGTGAAAGAGAACCCAAGAGCGAGAGAGGACTATTGGACCCATTTTATCTCTCAGCAGGGTAACACGGGATAAGAATGGACCTATAGACCAGGGCTATAGTCGAAGACTGCGCCACAAATTGAGCCACCTGTGCTGAAGCAGGGTCATCCTGAAACCCTGACCTTTTGGTGGCCCTTGCGGACTGGAGTTGGCCAATTTTTGACTAAGCCACAGATTGAGCCACCTGTGCTGAAGCAGGGATATCCCTAATACCTGGCCTGTTGGTGGCCCTTGAGGACTGGAGTTGGCCGCCCCTGCTATAGGTCCTTTCTTGTCCCTGTGTCACCCTGCTGTGAGACAGATAAGATGGGTCCAATAGTCCTCTCTCGCTCTTGGGACAGACTGACTCGATGGCTCACAGGTCTCTCCTGCCTGGTGACCCTGTCCTGCCTGCCTGGTGACCCTGTCCTGCCTGCCTGGTGACCCTGTCCTGCCTGCCTGGTGACCCTGTCCTGCCTGCCTGCCTGGTGACCCTGTCCTGCCTGCCTGGTGACCCTGTCCTGCCTGCCTGGTGACCCTGTCCTGCCTGCCTGGTGACCCTGTCCTGCCTGCCTGGTGACCCTGTCCTGCCTGCCTGGTGACCCTGTCCTGCCTGCCTGGTGACCCTGTCCTGCCTGCCTGGTGACCCTGTCCTGCCTGCCTGGTGACCCTGTCCTGCCTGCCTGGTGACCCTGTCCTGCCTGCCTGGTGACCCTGTCCTGCCTGCCTGGTGACCCTGTCCTGCCTGCCTGGTGACCCTGTCCTGCCTGCCTGGTGACTGTCCTGCCTGCCTGGTGACCCTGTCCTGCCTGCCTGGTGACCCTGTCCTGCCTGCCTGGTGACCCTGTCCTGCCTACCTGCCTGGTGACTCTGTCCTGCCACGCTTAATGAGACCCTGCCAGCTGGCAGTCACACAGTCACCGGGGGTCTGTCACGTCTCTCTGGGCAGAGCGTGTCCGTGCCATTCTGTCACCATGGGGTACCGTCCGTATTCTTATCCTACACACCAGGGGTGCGGAAACTATTTCTAGCTCCCCTCCGCTTTCCACCCCCCCCCCTCCGCTTGCACCCCCCCCTTACCTCGTTTTCCAGCGGCAAATGAAAACACGGGGCCATGTGCCGTCAGTTGACGCCGTGTTGCCATGGCGACGGGTCACATCACATGGTCCCCCATGGCGACGGGTCACACCACGCATCTGAATCCCGATACATGAGTTACAGAGGCCTCACGTGATACCCCGGCATTTCATTTCAATGCTTTGGGGCAGAGCGCGGGGCCTCTGCAACCGCACGCCCCTCCCCCACCCCCCAGGAAAATCTTGCGCACCCCTCCTATACAACATTGGGTCACTGCACCCCAGTCCTACAGCGCCCCCTGCTGGTCTTATGCTAACCATACACAGCTGTCTCTGTACCTCGGTCCTGCAGCGCCCCCTGTAGGCGTCTGGGGTGTAATATTACCTCGTTCTACTACTTAAACCAGGGCTGGTCAACGCCTGTCCTCAAGGGCCACCAACAGGTCAGATTTTCAGGATATCCCTGCTTCAGCACAGTTGGCTCAGTCAGTGTTTGAGATTACACCGGCACACTCACCGAGATTACACCGGCACGAGCATCGAGATTACACCGGCACACGCACCGAGATTACACCGGCACACGCACTGAGATTACACAGGCGCGCGCACCGAGATTACACCGGCACACGCACCGAGATTACACAGGCACACGCACCGAGATTACACCGGCACACGCACCGAGATTACACAGGCGCGCGCACCGAGATTACACCGGCACGCGCACCGAGATTACACCGGCACGCGCACCGAGATTACACCGGCACACTCACCGAGATTACACCGGCACACGCACCGAGATTACACCGGCACGCGCACCTAGATTACACCGGCACGCGCACCTAGATTACACCGGCACGCGCACCGAGATTACACAGGCACGCGCACCGAGATTACACCGGCACGCGCACCGAGATTACACCGGCACGCGCACCGAGATTACACCGGCACGCGCACCGAGATTACACCGGCACGCGCACCGAGATTACACCGGCACGCGCACCGAGATTACAACGGCACGCGCACCGAGATTACACCGGCACGCGCACCGAGATTACACCGGCACGCGCACCGAGATTACACCGGCACGCGCACCGAGATTACACCGGCACACGCACCGAGATTACACAGGCACACGCACCGAGATTACACCGGCACACGCACCGAGATTACACAGGCACACGCACCGAGATTACACCGGCACGCGCACCGAGATTACACCGGCACACACACTGAGATTACACACACGCGCACCGAGATTACACCGGCACGCGCACCGAGATTACACAGGCTTGCGCACCGAGATTACACCGGCACGCTCACCGAGATTACACCGGCACGCGCACCGAGATTACACCGGCAAGCGCACCGAGATTACACCGGCACGCGCACCGAGATTACACAGGCACACAACGGGATTACACAGGCACACAACGGGATTACACAGGCGTGCGCACCGAGATTACACAGCCACACACACCGAGATTACACAGGCACGCGCACCGGGATTACACAGGCACGCGCACCGAGATTACACAGGCACGCGCACCGGGATTACACAGGCGTGCGCACCGAGATTACACAGCCACACACACCGAGATTACACAGGCACGCGCACCGGGATTACACAGGCACGCGCACCGAGATTACACAGGCACGCGCACCGAGATTACACAGGCGCGCGCACCGAGATTACACCGACACGCACACCGAGATTACGCAGGCACACGCATCGAGATTACACAGGTGCGCGCACCGAGATTACGCAGGCACGCGCACCGAGATTACACAGGCACCGAGATTATACAGGCACAGGCACCGAGATTACACAGGCACACGCACCGAGATTACACAGGCACACGCACCGAGATTACACAGGCACACGCACCGAGATTACACAGGCACCGAGATTATACAGGCACACGCACCGAGATTACGCAGGCACACGCACCGATATTACACAGGCACACGCACCGAGATTACACAGGCACGCGCACCGAGATTACACAAGCACACGCACCGAGATTACACAGACACGCACACCGAGATTACACCGGCACACGCACCGAGATTACACGTCACCGAGATTACACAGGCGCCGAGATTACACAGACACGCGCACCAAGATTACACAGGCGCGCGCACCGAGATTACACAGGCACGCGCACCGAGATTACACAGCCACACACACCGAGATTACACAGGCACGCGCACCGAGATTACACAGCCACACACACCGAGATTACACAGGCACACGCACCGAGAGTACACAGGCACCGAGATTACACAGGCACCGAGATTATACAGGCACACGCACCGAGATTACACAGGCGTGCGCACCGAGATTACACAGGCGTGCGCACCGAGATTACACAGACACACACCGAGATTACACAGGCACCGAGATTATACAGGCACACGCACCGAGATTACACAGTCACATGCATCGAGATTACACAGGCGCGCGCACTGAGATTACACAGACACACGCATCGAGATTACACAGGCACGCGCACCGAGATTACATGGTCACCGAGATTACACAGACACACACCGAGATTACACAGGCACGCGCACCGAGATTACACAGGTACACGCACCGAGATTACACGGTCACCGAGATTACACAGGTACACACACCGAGATTACACAGACACGCGCACCGAGATTACACCGGCACACGCACCGAGATTACACAAGCACACGCACCGAGATTACACAGGCACCGAGATTACACAGGCACACGCACCGAGATTACACAGGCACGCGCACCGAGATTACACGGGTGCGCACACCGAGATTACACAGGCACTGAGATTACACAGGCGTGCGCACCGAGATTACACAGGCACGCACACCTAGATTACACAGGCACACGCACCGAGATTACAGAGGCACACGCACCGAGATTACACAGACACGCACACCGAGATTACACAGGCACACACACCGAGATTACACACACGCGCACCGAGATTACACCGGCACACGCACCGAGATTATACAGGGACACGCACCGAGATTATACAGGCACCGAGATTACACAGGCACACGCACCGAGATTACACAGGCACTGAGATTACACAGGCGCGTGCACCGAGATTACACAGGCGCGCGCACCGAGATTACACAGGCACGCGCACCGAGATTACACAGCCACACACACCGAGATTACACAGGCACGCGCACCGAGATTACACAGCCACACACACCGAGATTACACAGGCGTGCGCACCGAGATTACACAGGCACACGCACCGAGATTACACAGCCACACACACCGAGATTACACAGGCGTGCGCACCGAGATTACACAGGCACACGCACCGAGATTACACAGCCACACACACCGAGATTACACAGGCGTGCGCACCGAGATTACACAGGCACACGCACCGAGATTACACAGCCACACACACCGAGATTACACAGGCACGCGCACTGAGATTACACAGGCACGCGCACCGAGATTACACAGGCACACGCATCGAGATTACACAGGCACGCGCACTGAGATTACACAGGCACACGCATCGAGATTACACGTCACCGAGATTACACAGGCACTGAGATTACACAGGCGCGTGCACCGAGATTACACAGGCGCGCGCACCGAGATTACACAGGCACGCGCACCGAGATTACACAGCCACACACACCGAGATTACACAGGCACGCGCACCGAGATTACACAGGCACACGCACCGAGATTACACAGGCACGCGCACCGAGATTACACAGGCACGCGCACTGAGATTACACAGGCACGCGCACCGAGATTACAGAGGCACACGCACCGAGATTACACAGGCACACACACCGAGATTACACAGGCACGCGCACCGAGATTACACAGGCACACGCACCGAGATTACACAGCCACACACACCGAGATTACACAGGCGCGCGCACCGAGATTACACCGACACGCGCACCGAGATTACACAGGCGCGCGCACCGAGATTACACCGACACGCGCACCGAGATTACACAGGCACGTGCACTGAGATTACACAGGCACGCGCACCGAGATTACACAGGCACGCGCACCGAGATTACACAGGCACGCGCACCGAGATTACACAGGCACGCGCACCGAGATTACACAGGCACCGAGATTACACAGGCACCGAGATTACACAGGCACCGAGATTACACAGGCACGCGCACTGAGATTACACAGCCACACACACCGAGATTACACAGGCGCGCGCACTGAGATTACACAGGCACACGCATCGAGATTACACAGGCACGCGCACCGAGATTACACAGGCACACGCATCGAGATTACACAGGCGCGCACACTGAGATTACACAGGTACACGCACCGAGATTACACGTCACCGAGATTACACAGACACGCGCACCAAGATTACACAGACACGCGCACCAAGATTACACCGGCACACGCACCGAGATTACACAGGCACGCGCACCGAGATTACACAGGCACCGAGATTATACAGGCACCGAGATTATACAGGCGTGCGCACCGAGATTATACAGGCACGCGCACCGAGATTATACAGGCACCGAGATTATACAGGCGTGCGCACCGAGATTATACAGGCACACGCACCGAGATTACACAGGCACGCGCACCGAGATTACACAGGCATCGAGATTACACGTCACCGAGATTACACAGGCACCGAGATTACACAGGCACACACACCGAGATTACACAGACACGCGCACCGAGATTACACAGCCACACACACCGAGATTACACAGGCACACACACCGAGATTACACAGGCACGCGCACTGAGATTACACAGGCACGCGCACTGAGATTACACAGGCACACGCATCGAGATTACACAGGCGCGCACACTGAGATTACACAGGTACACGCACCGAGATTACACGTCACCGAGATTACACAGACACGCGCACCAAGATTACACAGACACGCGCACCAAGATTACACCGGCACACGCACCGAGATTACACAGGCACGCGCACCGAGAGTATACAGGCACCGAGATTACACAGGCACCGAGATTATACAGGCGCGCGCACCGAGATTACACAGGCGTGCGCACCGAGATTACACAGGCGTGCGCACCGAGATTACACCGGCACGCGCACCGAGATTACACAGGCACACGCATCGAGATTACACCGGCACGCGAACCGAGATTACACAGGCACCGAGATTACACAGGCGTGCGCACCGAGATTACACAGACACACACCGAGATTACACAGGCACGCGCACCGAGATTACACAGGCACACGCATCGAGATTACACCGGCACACACACCGAGATTACACAGGCACACGCACCGAGAGTACACAGGCACCGAGATTACACAGGCACTGAGATTACACAGGCACCGAGATTACACAAACACACGCACCGAGATTACACAGGCACGCGCACCGAGATTACACAGGCACGCGCACCGAGATTACACAGGCACCGAGATTACACAGGCACGCGCACCGGGATTACACGGCACGCGCACCGGGATTACACGGCACGCGCACCGAGATTACACAGGCACGCGCACCGAGATTACACAGGCACCGAGATTACACAGGCACGCGCACCGGGATTACACGGCACGCGCACCGGGATTACACGGCACGTGCACCGGGATTACACAGCACGCGCACCGAGATTACACAGGCACGCGCACCGAGAATGCACACGCACCGAGATTACACGGGTGCGCACACCGAGATTACACAGGCACTGAGATTACACAGGCGCGCGCACCGAGATTACACAGGCGCGCGTACCGAGATTACACAGGCACGCGCACCGAGATTACACAGGCACGCACACCGAGATTACACAGGCACACACACCGAGATTACACAGGCACACGCATCGAGATTACACAGGCACACGCATCGAGATTACACAGGTGCGCGCACTTAGATTACACAGGCGCGCGCACCGAGATTACACCTGCACACGAACCGAGATTACACAGGCGCGCGCACCGAGATTACACAGGCACACGCACCGAGATTACACAGGCACACGCACCGAGATTACACAGGCACACGCACCGAGATTACACAGGCACACGCACCGAGATTACACAGGCACGCACCGATATTACACAGGCACACGCACCGAGATTACACAGACACCGAGATTACACAGGCACACGCACCGAGATTACACAGGCACCGAGATTACACAGGCACGCGCACCGAGATTACACAGGCACGCGCACCGAGATTACACAGGCACCGAGATTATACAGGCACGCGCACCGAGATTACGCAGGCACGCGCACCGAGATTACGCAGGCACGCGCACCGAGATTACACAGGCACACACACCGAGATTACACAGGCACGCGCACCGAGATTACACAGGCACACGCACCGAGATTACACAGGTACACGCACCGAGATTACACAGGCGCGCGCACCGAGATTACACCGGCACGCGCACCGAGATTACACAGACACACACCGAGATTATACAGGCACCGAGATTACACAGGCACCGAGATTACACAGGCACCGAGATTACACAGGCACGCGCACCGAGATTACACAGGCGCCGAGATTACACAGGCACACGCACCGAGATTACACAGGCGTGCGCACCGAGATTACACAGGCGCCGAGATTACACAGGCACCGAGATTACACAGGCGTGCGCACCGAGATTACGCAGGCACCGAGATTACACAGGCACGCGCACCGAGATTACACAGGCACACGCATCGAGATTACACAGGCACACACACCGAGATTACACAGGCACACGCATCGAGATTACACAGGCACACGCACCGAGATTACACCTGCACACGAACCGAGATTACACAGGCGCGCGCACCGAGATTACACAGGCACACGCACCGAGATTACACAGGCACACGCACCGAGATTACACAGGCACACGCACCGAGATTACACACACACGCGCACCGAGATTACACAGGCACACGCACCGAGATTACACAGACACCGAGATTACACAGGCACACGCACCGAGATTACACAGACACCGAGATTACACAGGCACACGCACCGAGATTACACAGGCACCGAGATTACACAGGCACGCGCACCGAGATTACACAGGCACGCGCACCGAGATTACACAGGCACCGAGATTATACAGGCACATGCACCGAGATTACACAGGCGTGCGCACCGAGATTACACAGGCACACACCGAGATTACGCAGGCACGCGCACCGAGATTGCACAGGCACACGCACCGAGATTACACAGGCACCGAGATTATACAGGCACGCGCACCGAGATTACACAGGCACCGAGATTACACAGGCACGCGCACCGAGATTACACAGGCACCGAGATTACACAGGCGCGCGCACCGAGATTACACAGGCGCGCGTACCGAGATTACACAGGCACCGAGATTACACAGGCGCGCGCACCGAGATTACACAGGCGCGCGCACCGAGATTACACAGGCACCGAGATTACACGGGTGCGCACACCGAGATTACACAGGCGCGCGTACCGAGATTACACAGGCACACGCACCGAGATTACACAGGTGCGCGCACCGAGATTACACAGGCACGCACACCGAGATTACACAGGCACACACCGAGATTACACAGGCACACGCATCGAGATTACACAGGCACGCGCATCGAGATTACACAGGCACACACACCGAGATTACACAGGCACACGCATCGAGATTACACAGGCGCGCGCACCGAGATTACACAGGTGCGCGCACTTAGATTACACAGGCACACGCACAGAGATTACACAGGCACGCGCATCGAGATTACACAGGTGCGCGCACTTAGATTACACAGGCACACACACCGAGATTACACCTGCACACGAACCGAGATTACACAGGCACACGCATCGAGATTACACAGGCACACGCACCGAGATTACACAGGCACACGCACCGAGATTACACAGGCACACGCACCGAGATTACACAGGCACACGCACCGAGATTACACAGGCACACGCACCGAGATTACACAGGCACACGCACCGAGATTACACAGGCACACGCACCGAGATTACACAGGCACGCACCGAGATTACACACACACGCACCGAGATTATACAGGCACACGCACCGAGATTACACAGACACCGAGATTACACAGGCACACGCACCGAGATTACACAGGCACACGCACCGAGATTACACCTGCACACGAACCGAGATTACACAGGCACACGCATCGAGATTACACAGGTGCGCGCACTTAGATTACACAGGCACACGCATCGAGATTACACCTGCACACGAACCGAGATTACACAGGCGCGCGCACCGAGATTACACAGGCACGCGCACCGAGATTACACAGGCACACGCACCGAGATTACACAGGCACACGCACCGAGATTACACAGGCGCGCGCATCGAGATTACACAGGCACACGCACCGAGATTACACAGGCACACGCACCGAGATTACACACACGCGCACCGAGATTACACACACGCACACCGAGATTACACAGGCACACACCGAGATTACACAGGCACACGCACCGAGATTACACCTGCACACGAACCGAGATTACACAGGCGCGCGCACCGAGATTACACAGGCACACACCGAGATTACACAGGCACACGCACCGAGATTACACAGGCACACGCACCGAGATTACACACACGCGCACCGAGATTACACAGGCACACGCACCGAGATTACACAGGCACACGCACCGAGATTACACAGGCACACGCACCGAGATTACACACACGCGCACCGAGATTACACAGGCACACGCACCGATATTACACAGACACCGAGATTACACAGGCACACGCACCGAGATTACACACACGCGCACCGAGATTACACAGGCACACGCACCGAGATTACACAGGCACACGCACCGAGATTACACAGACACCGAGATTACACAGGCACACGCACCGAGATTACACAGGCACCGAGATTACACAGGCACACGCACCGAGATTACACAGGCACCGAGATTATACAGGCACACGCACCGAGATTACACAGGCACGCGCACCGAGATTACACAGGCACGCGCACCGAGATTACACAGGCACCGAGATTATACAGGCACACGCACCGAGATTACACAGGCGAGCGCACCGAGATTACGCAGGCACGCGCACCGAGATTACACAGGCGAGCGCACCGAGATTACACAGGCACACACACCGAGATTACACAGGCACACACCGAGATTACACAGGCACACGCACCGAGATTACACCTGCACACGAACCGAGATTACACAGGCGCGCGCACCGAGATTACACAGGCACACACCGAGATTACACAGGCACACGCACCGAGATTACACAGGCACACGCACCGAGATTACACACACGCGCACCGAGATTACACAGGCACACGCACCGAGATTACACAGGCACACGCACCGAGATTACACAGGCACACGCACCGAGATTACACACACGCGCACCGAGATTACACAGGCACACGCACCGATATTACACAGACACCGAGATTACACAGGCACACGCACCGAGATTACACACACGCGCACCGAGATTACACAGGCACACGCACCGAGATTACACAGGCACACGCACCGAGATTACACAGACACCGAGATTACACAGGCACACGCACCGAGATTACACAGGCACCGAGATTACACAGGCACACGCACCGAGATTACACAGGCACCGAGATTATACAGGCACACGCACCGAGATTACACAGGCACGCGCACCGAGATTACACAGGCACGCGCACCGAGATTACACAGGCACCGAGATTATACAGGCACACGCACCGAGATTACACAGGCGTGCGCACCGAGATTACGCAGGCACGCGCACCGAGATTACACAGGCACGCGCACCGAGATTACACAGGCACGCGCACCGAGATTACACAGGCACGCGCACCGAGATTACACAGGCACGCGCACCGAGATTACACAGGCACACGCACCGAGATTACACAGACACACACCGAGATTATACAGGCACCGAGATTATACAGGCACGCGCACCGAGATTACACAGGCGCCGAGATTACACAGGCACCGAGATTACACAGGCACGCGCACCGAGATTACGCAGGCACCGAGATTACACAGGCACGCGCACCGAGATTACACAGGCACGCACACCGAGATTACACAGGCACACGCATCGAGATTACACAGGCACACACACCGAGATTACACAGGCACACGCATCGAGATTACACAGGCACACGCATCGAGATTACACAGGCACACGCACCGAGATTACACCTGTACACGAACCGAGATTACACAGGCGCACGCACCGAGATTACACAGGCACACGCACCGAGATTACACAGGCACACGCACCGAGATTACACAGGCACACGCACCGAGATTACACAGGCGCGCGCACCGAGATTACACAGGCACACGCACCGAGATTACACAGGCACACGCACCGAGATTACACACACGCGCACCGAGATTACACAGGCACACGCACCGAGATTACACAGACACCGAGATTACACAGGCACACGCACCGAGATTACACAGACACCGAGATTACACAGGCACACGCACCGAGATTACACAGGCACCGAGATTACACAGGCACACGCACCGAGATTACACAGGCACCGAGATTACACAGGCACGCGCACCGAGATTACACAGGCACCGAGATTACACAGGCACACGCACCGAGATTACACAGGCACCGAGATTACACAGGCACGCGCACCGAGATTACACAGGCACGCGCACCGAGATTACACAGACACCGAGATTATACAGGCACACGCACCGAGATTACACAGGCACGCGCACCGAGATTACACAGGCGTGCGCACCGAGATTACACAGGCACACACCGAGATTACGCAGGCACGCGCACCGAGATTACACAGGCACACGCACCGAGATTACACAGGCACGCGCACCGAGATTACACAGGCACACGCACCGAGATTATACAGGCACGCGCACCGAGATTACACAGGCACCGAGATTACACAGGCACGCGCACCGAGATTACACAGGCACCGAGATTACACAGGCGCGCGCACCGAGATTACACAGGCGCGCGTACCGAGATTACACCTGCACACGCACCGAGATTACACCTGCACACGCACCGAGATTACACAGGCACAGGCACCGAGATTACACAGGCACCGAGATTACACGGGTGCGCACACCGAGATTACACAGGCACTGAGATTACACAGGCACTGAGATTACACCGGCACGCGCACCGAGATTACACAGGCACGCGCACCGAGATTACACAGGCACGCACACCGAGATTACACAGGCACACGCACCGAGATTACACCTGCACACGCACCGAGATTACACCTGCACACGCACCGAGATTACACAGGCACACGCACCGAGATTACACCTGCACACGCACCGAGATTACACAGGCACCGAGATTACACGGGTGCGCACACCGAGATTACACAGGCACTGAGATTACACAGGCACTGAGATTACACCGGCACGCGCACCGAGATTACACAGGCACGCGCACCGAGATTACACAGGCACGCGCACCGAGATTACACAGGCACGCGCACCGAGATTACACAGGCACACGCATCGAGATTACACAGGCACACGCATCGAGATTACACAGGCACGCGCATCGAGATTACACAGGCACACACACCGAGATTACACAGGCACACGCATCGAGATTACACAGGCACGCGCATCGAGATTACACAGGTGCGCGCACTTAGATTACACAGGCACACGCATCGAGATTACACAGGCACACGCACCGAGATTACACAGGCGCGCGCACCGAGATTACACAGGCACACGCACCGAGATTACACCTGCACACGAACCGAGATTACACAGGCGCGCGCACCGAGATTACACAGGCACACGCACCGAGATTACACAGGCACGCGCACCGAGATTACACAGGCACACGCACCGAGATTACACAGGCACACGCACCGAGATTACACACACGCGCACCGAGATTACACAGGCACACGCACCGAGATTACACAGGCACCGAGATTACACAGGCACACGCACCGAGATTACACAGACACCGAGATTACACAGGCACACGCACCGAGATTACACAGGCACCGAGATTACACAGGCACACGCACCGAGATTACACAGGCACACGCACCGAGATTACACAGACACCGAGATTACACAGGCACGCACACCGAGATTACGCAGACACCGAGATTATACAGGCACACGCACCGAGATTACACAGGTACACGCACCGAGATTACACAGGTACACGCACCGAGATTACACACACGCGCACCGAGATTACACAGGCACACGCACCGAGATTACACAGACACCGAGATTACACAGGCACACGCACCGAGATTACACAGACACCGAGATTATACAGGCACACGCACCGAGATTACACAGGCACACGCACCGAGATTACACAGGTACACGCACCGAGATTACACACACGCGCACCGAGATTACACAGGCACACGCACCGAGATTACACAGACACCGAGATTACACAGGCACACGCACCGAGATTACACAGACACCGAGATTATACAGGCACACGCACCGAGATTACACAGGCGTGCGCACCGAGATTACACAGGCACACACCGAGATTACACAGGCACGCGCACCGAGATTACACAGGCACGCGCACCGAGATTACACAGACACACACCGAGATTATACAGGCACGCGCACCGAGATTACACGGCACGCGCACCGAGATTACACAGGCACGCGCACCGGGATTACACGGCACGCGCACCGAGATTACACAGGCACGCGCACCGAGATTACACAGGCACACGCACCGAGATTACACAGGCACACGCACCGAGATTACACCGGCACACACACCGAGATTACACAGGCGCGTGCACCGAGATTACACAGGCACACGCATCGAGATTACACAGGCGCGTGCACCGAGATTACACCGGCACGTGCACCGAGATTACACAGGCACCGAGATTACACAGGCACGCGCACCGAGATTACACCGGAGCGTGTGCGCACACACATCGATATTACTCGTGCACAAGCACCGAGATTACACAGGCGCGCGCACAAAGATTGCACACATCCACATGCACCGAGATTACACAGGCACACGCACCGAGATTACACAGGCACACGCACCGAGATTACACAGGCGCGTGCACCGAGATTACACAGGCGCGTGCACCGAGATTACACAGGCACACGCACCGAGATTACACAGGCACCGAGATTACACAGGCGCGCGCACCGAGATTACACAGGCGCGCGCACCGAGATTACACAGGCACACGCACCGAGATTACACAGGCACGCACACCGAGATTACACAGGCACACACACCGAGATTACACAGGCGCGCGCACCGAGATTACACAGGCACGCGCACCGAGATTACACAGGCACGTGCACCGAGATTACACAGGCACGCGCACCGAGATTACACAGGCACGCGCACCGAGATTACACAGGCACGCGCACCGAGATTACACAGGCACGCGCACCGAGATTACACAGGCACGTGCACCGAGATTACACAGGCACGCGCACAAAGATTGCACACATCCACATGCACCGAGATAGCACAGGCGCACAGCATCACAAACTGCCAGATAAACAAATGCAGGCGCTATGTATATAATATATGTGTATGTGCATATATATATATACATGCCCCGCTTTCTCTCTGCCGCCCTCGCCCTTCTAACCCCAGACCCTGGCTAAATTCCCACACACGCTTGCTGCGTTCCTCCACTCGTTCCTCTGAACGCCTCTGGAGGAAATCTCACACTCGCAGACTTCCTTCACTACAAATTTATGCTATCCTGTTTCAACTCTGCCCTCTCGCAAGCTAAACAAGCCTACTTTTCTTCACTAATGACTCTCTCTACTCAGACCACCCTCAGCTGCCTCTTCTTCCTCCATCTCACTTCAGGACTTTGCTGACTATTTCAAGGAAAAGGTGGAATCCATACGTCAGGCCATCCCCTCTGTATCCTCCTCCCATCCTACACCTCTTCCTAACTCTCCTCCTGCCTTCCTTGACTCTTTTTCCGCTGTCACAGAGGAGGATGCGTCATTGCTGATCTCCTCTTCTACCTCTACCACCTGCCCTTTTGACCCCATTCCCTCCCATCTCCTAAAACCTCTTTCTCCTACTATAACCCCTACGCTCACACACGTTTAACTCATCCCTCTATTCTGGTACCTTTCTCTCCTCCTTCAAACATACAACAGTTATACCATTACTCAAAAACAGCAAGCTTGACCCTACCTGTCTTTCTAACTATCGACCTGTCTCCCTCCTGCCTTTTGCCTCTAAACTCCTTTAATGTCTTGTATTCTCTCGCTTGCTCCATTTTCTCAACACTTATTCTCTCCTAGACCCACTACAATCTGGCTTCCGCACTGCTCACTCCACTGAAACAGCCTTCACTAAAATAACTAATGACCTCCATGCTGCCAAAGACAGAGGTCATTACACTCAGCTCATATTACTCTACCTTTCTGCAGCATTTGATACTGTGGACCACCCTCTTCTCCTTCACGTTCTCTATACTCTTGGCATTCGTAACATAGCTCTATCATGGATCTCCTCTTACCTCTCCCACCGTCCTTTCAGTGTCTCTTTTCCAAACACCTCCGCTATCGACTTCTCTGTTGGGGTACCCCCGGGCTCTGTCCTGGGACCCCTTCTCTTTTCTCTTTACACACACTCTCTAGGTGACCTAATCACATCTTTTGGGTTCAAATATCACCTCTATGCTGACGACACACAAATTTACTTTTCTATCCCTGGCCTTACACCTGCTGTAGAGACTAAAGTTTCTCAATGTCTCTCTGCGATATCATCCTGGATGGCCATCCACCAACTTAAACTTAACATGGCAAAAACAGAGCTCCTCATACTTTTCCCAAACCTCGCCCTACTTCCTCCTTCCACATTACTATTGGAAGTACTATCATTCACCCAGTAGCCCAAGTACGCTGCCTAGGAGTCACACTCGACTCCTCTCTCACATTCAAAAGGTAGCACACAAAATATCGTTTTTTCCTCCACAATATTACCAAGATACACTGCCGACACACTTAATTGCAGTGCGGCCAGATCCGCAAGCCGGGAGATTTCCCGGCTTGCTAGTGGCCGCCCCTCGGCGCGGTCACGCGTCTTCGGGAGCCTGCGCCCCCTGCACGCGCGTACAGGGCTCCCCGAGGGTGCCCTGGTGTCCCGCGATGTGGGGGACGGCGGCAGGGGGTTCCGGGGGACCCGGCGGACCCGGCAGCGGTAGGGAGAGCGCCCCGATCGGAGGGCGCTCTTCCGCTGCTTCGGCGCGCGCCCGTCACCCTCGGGCGCGCGCCAGGCTACTGCTGCGGCCAAGAACGGGCAAATGCTCGAATAAACTTGGCCGCAGCAGTACGACCTTTCCTCAGTTGCTCGACTGCAAAATCTCTGACACAGACCCTCATTCTCTCCTGTCTCGACTACTGTAACCTCCTGCTGTCCGGCCTTCCTGCCTCTCACGTGTCTCCCCTACAATCTATCCTAAACGCTGCTGCCAGAATCACTCTATTTCTGAAATCTGTCTCAGTGTCTCCCCTGCTGAAATCCCTCTCCTGGCTTCCGATCAAATCCCGCATCTCACACTCCATTCTTCTCCTCACTTTTAAAGCTTTACACTCTGCTGCTCCTCCTTACATCTCAGCCCTAATTTCTCGCTATGCACCATCCCGACTCTTGCGTTCTGCTCAAGGATTTCTTCTCTCTAACCCTTTGTATCTAAAGCTCTCTCCCGCCTTAAACCTTTCTCACTGGCTGCCCCACGCCTCTGGAATGCCCTTACCCTCAGTACCCGACTAGCACCCTCTCTATCCACCTTTAAGACCCACCTTAAGACACACTTGCTTAATGAAGCACATGAGTAGTTCCATGGCTGATAATTAACACCTGATACATAAACCCTGGCCCCTTGCAGACGCACTTACCAGAACACCCTCCTACTGTCTGTACGTTCTTCCTACCTACCAATTAGATTGTAAGTTCTTCGGAGCAGGGACTCCTTTTCCTAAATGTTACTTTTATTTCTGAAGCACTTATTCCCTTTATGTATTATTTGTTATTTATATGATTGTCACGTGTATTACTGCTGTGAAGCGCTATGTACATTAATGGCGCTATATAAATAAAGACATCCATACACACACACGCCATGCTGTGTAATCTCATACAAAGATTAACCGCATGACAGCCAAGTGCACAATGCAGTCTGGACGCAGAAGCACACAGACAAGCAGACTGATGCAGACTACACAAAGATATAGTGACACAAAGCATACCGTACACATACTGTATATGTATACTATCCCACCCAAAGCCACTGTGCATGTAACCCATTTGCTGTCAGAAAGACAGGTCACATTGCAAAGCAATACATGCACAGCAGACCTTTCATTACTAAAAGGCTGTATCCCCCCTCATGTTAGGCGGCCCCCAATATTCTTCAGCCGCACACATCTTCAATATGCACAGAGGGATCCGTTGCATTTCTCCCCCCCCACCACCTCTCCCCCCCCCACCACTTCTCCCCCCCCCCCACCACTTCTCCCCCCCCCCCCCACCACCTTACTACCTTCATCACTGCCCCCCTCCTGCCCTTGTCGTCTCTGTCCCATAACCTCCCCCCCCCCCCAGACACACACCCTCCCTCTCTCTGTCTTGAGCCAGACAAGTTTAATAAATCCCCCCATCCTGAGTAGAGCCGCATTGCGCTTTCTGCCTGTCTGGAAATGAACGGCAGCCCAGGGGCGGAGAGAGAGCAGGGAGGGAGAGAGGGTGGAATAGATGGAGAGTGGAGGAGAGCAGAGAGAGGGGGGGGGGGAGAGAGAAAATGGAGAAAGAGCAGGAAGAGAGAGAGAGACAGGGCAAGGAGAGCATCAGCGAGGGATATTGGGAAGAGAGGAACATTTTGAAGGGGAAGGGTGGATTAGACTAGACAGAAGGGGAGAGGAGACAGAGATGGTGAGAAAGTGGAAGAATGGAGGAAGAAGGCAGAAGAAGCAGATGTAAAAAGGGCGACAGAGATGGAAGGAAGAAGGCAGAGAGAGAAAGAAGGTTTTACAGACAGGTGATTTGAAAAGAGAGTAAAGTGGAGAGGGAAGAATGGAAATAGAGTGGAGTAGAGGGGTGAAAGAGACAGAGGGTGGGAGAGAAGAGAGAGAGGGGGAAGAGAGATCTAGGATGGGGGGGGAAGAGAGAAGAGGGAGAGAGACAGGATGGGGAGAGAAGAGAGAGAGGGGAGAGAGACAGGGTGGGGAGAGGGGAGAGGGGGGATTGAGACAGGGTGGGGAGAGAGACAGGGTGGGGAGAGGAGAGGGGTGGGGAGAGAAGAGAGGGGGGGAGAGAGACAGAGGAGGGGAGAGAAAAGAGAGAGACAGAGGGTGGGGAGAAAAGATAGAGAGAGGGTGGAGAGAGGGGGAGAGAGTCAGGGTGGGGAGAGAAGAGACAGAGGGGGAGAGAGACAGGGTGGAGAGAGAAGAGAGAGGGGGGAGAGAGACAGAGAGTGGGGAGAGAGACAGGGTGGGGAGGGAGACAGAGAGGGGGGGAGAGTGCTAGCAGGAGAAAGGCAGGTAAAGGATAGATGGCAGCACAAAGGAATGGTACCGATGCAGGGACAGGAGGAGCGGCTGTATGTGAAAGGAGAGAGCAGACAAAGGAGGGGAGCAGGTAGAGATCGGACTGGCGGGAGAGGCAGGAACGTGGGAAATCAAAAAGAAGAATGAAGGAGATTGAGAGGAGGGGAAAGGGAGAAGAGTGGGGAATGGAAGGATAAAACAGCGTGCAATGGAGATAGTGAGAGAGGGAGGCTAGATAACGGCGAGGAGCCCGCCCTGTGTGCTAGCATCTCTTTCCTGCTACGTGGGCCTGCAGAGCCCTCTGCACAGCTGATAGATGCTGGTGTAATGAGCAGTGAGATGCTGGCAGGGAATGGGCTCATAGCAGATACATTATACACACACTGGTAGAGCTGGGCACATTCCATAGCACATAGGCATGTGTGCCGGGGGTCTGTGGGTGCAGATGTGTGGAGACAGGGCAGAGGGGGGGGGGGGTTGCATGTGGGAGGAGAGGGATGAGAGTGTAAGTGAGGGTAGAGGAGGGGGTGGCATATCCTTTCTAATGACGCTCCCACATCGGAGTCAGGATGAGAAGACACAGACAGACAGCGCTGGAGAGAGCGCCACAGGCAGCGTGAGGACAGGTACTCAGTGTGTGTGTGTCACTGTGTCACTGTGTGTGTGTGTCACTGTGTGTGTCACTGTGTGTGTCTGTCACTTTGTTTCTGTATCTCTCTGGTGCTGTGTTGCAGTTTTTTGTTTGTCAGTCTGTGTGTGTGCATGTCTGGATGTATGCTGTGCTGGGCGTCAGTCTGTGTGTGTGCATGTCTGGATGTATGCTGTGCGTCAGTCTGTGTGTGTGCATGTCTGGATGTATGCTGTGCTGTGCGTCAGTCTGTGTGTGTGCATGTCTGGATGTATGCTGTGCTGGGCGTCAGTCTGTGTGTGTGCATGTCTGGATGTATGCTGTGCTGGGCGTCAGTCTGTGTGTGTGCATGTCTGGATGTATGCTGTGCTGGGCGTCAGTCTGTGTGTGTGCATGTCTGGATGTATGCTGTGCTGGGCGTGAGTCTGTGTGTGTGCATGTCTGGATGTATGCTGTGCTGGGCGTCAGTCTGTGTGTGTGCATGTCTGGATGTATGCTGTGCTGGGCGTCAGTCTGTGTGTGTGCATGTCTGGATGTATGCTGTGCTGGGCGTCAGTCTGTGTGTGTGCATGTCTGTGTGTGCCTCAGTCTGTCTCCGTGTGTGCATGTCTGTGTGTGTCTCAGTCTGTCTCCGCGTGTGCATGTCTGTGTGTGTGCCTCAGTCTGTCTCCGTGTGTGCATGTCTGTGTGTGTGCCTCAGTCTGTCTCCGTGTGTGCATGTCTGTGTGTATGCCTCAGTCTGTCTCCGTGTGTGCATGTCTGTGTGTATGCATGTCTCTGCGTGTACATGTCTGAGTGTATGCCTCAGTCTGTCAGTGCGTGTGCATGTCTCTGTGTGTGCATGTCTGTTTGTGTGCCTCAGTCTGTCTGCGTATGCATGTCTCTGTGTGTGCATGTCTGTGTGTGTGCCTCAGTCTGTTTCCGTGTGTGCATGTCTGTGTGTATGCATGTCTCTGCGTGTGCATGTCTGTGTGTGTGCCTCAGTCTGTCTGCGTGTGCATGTCTCTGTGTGTGAATGTCTGAGTGTATGCCTCAGTCTGTCTCCGTGTGTGCATATCTGTGTGTATGCATGTCTCTGCGTGTGCATGTCTGAGTGTATGCCTCAGTCTGTCAGTGCGTGTGCATGTCTCTGTGTGTGCATGTCTGTTTGTGTGCCTCAGTCTGTCTGCGTGTGCATGTCTCTGTGTGTGCATGTCTGAGTGTATGCCTCAGTCTGTCTGCGTATGCATGTCTGTGTGTGCATGTCTGTGTGTGCCTCAGTCTGTCTGCGTATGCATGTCTGCGTGTGCATGTCTCTGTGTGTGCATGTCTGAGTGTATGCCTCAGTCTGTCTGCGTATGCATGTCTGTGTGTGCATGTCTGTGTGTGCCTCAGTCTGTCTGCGTATGCATGTCTGCGTGTGCATGTCTCTGTGTGTGCATGTCTGTGTTTATGCCTCAATCTGTCAGTGTGTGTGCATGTCTGTGTGTGCCTGTCTGTCTGCGTATGCATGTCTGCGTGTGCATGTCTCTGTGTATGCCACGTCTGTCAGTGCGTGTGCATGTCTCTGTGTGTGCATGTCTGAGTGTATGCCTCAGTCTGTCAGTGCTTGTGCATATCTGCATGTGTGCATGTCTGTTTGTGTGCCTCAGTCTGTCTGTGTGTGCATGTCTGCGTGTGTATGCATGTCTGTGTGTGCCTCAGTCTGTCTGTGTATATGCATATCTCTGTGTGTGCATGTCTTTGCGTGTGTGTGCATGTCTGTGTGTGCCTCCGTCTGTCTGTGTATATGCATGTCTGCGTGTGCAAGGTCTCTGTGTGTGTGTGTGTGTGTGTGCATGTCTATGTGTGTATGCCTCAGTCTGTCTGTGTGTGTGCATGTCTGTGTGTATGTCTCAAGTCTGTGTCTGTGTGCATGTCTGTGTCAGTCTGTGTAAATGTGTTTCTTTATTTTAAAATCTGTACATTTGTATCTTTCCATGTGTCAGTCTATTTGTATGTATCTGTGTATTAGTCTGTGTGTATCTGTGTATTAGTCTGTGTGTATCTGTGCATTAGTCTGTGTGTATCTGTGCATTAGTCTGTGTGTATCTGTGCATTAGTCTGTGTGTATCTGTGCATGAGTCTGTGTGTGTCTCTGTGTATTAGTCTGAGTGTATATCTGTGTATTAGTCTGAGTGTGTATCTGTGCATTAGTCTGAGTGTGTTTCTGTGTATTAGTCTGAGTGTGTATCTGTGTATTAGTCTGTGTGTATCTCTGTATTAGTCTGTGTGTGTCTCTGTGTATTAGTCTGAGTGTGTATCTGTGTATTAGTCTGTGTGTATCTCTGTGTATTAGTCTGAGTGTGTATTAGTCTGAGTGTGTCTCTGTGTATTAGTCTGTGTGTATCTCTGTGTATTAGTCTGTGTGTGTCTCTGTATATTAGTCTGAGTGTGTATCTGTGTATTAGTCTGTGTGTATCTCTGTGTATTAGTCTGAGTGTGTATATGTGTATTAGTCTGTGTGTATCTCTGTGTATTAGTCTGTGTGTATCTTTGTCTTTTAGTGCCAGTCCACGTATCTGTCAGTCTGTACGCTGTCATTTAGTGTCAGTCCACGTATCTGTCTGTCTGTACGCTGTCATTTAGTGTCAGTCCACGTATCTGTCAGTCTGTACGCTGTCTTTTAGTGCCAGTCCACGTATCTGTCTGTCTGTACGCTGTCATTTAGTGTCAGTCCACGTATCTGTCCGTACGCAGTAATTTAGTGTCAGTCCACGTATCTGTCTGTCTACGTATCCATCTGTCTGTCCGTACGCAGTCATTTAGTGTCTGTCCACGTATCCGTCTGTCTGTCCGTACGCAGTCATTTAGTGTCTGTCCACGTATCCGTCTGTCTGTCCTTACGCAGTCATTTAGTGTCTGTCCACGTATCCGTCTGTCTGTCCGTACGCAGTCATTTAGTGTATGTCCACGTATCCGTCTGTCTGTCCGTACGCAGTCATTTAGTGTCTGTCCACGTATCTGTCTGTCTGTCCGTACGCAGTCATTTAGTGTCTGTCCACGTATCCGTCTGTCTGTCCTTACGCAGTCATTTAGTGTCTGTCCACGTATCTGTCTGTCTGTCCTTACGCAGTCAGTTAGTGTCTGTCCACGTATCTGTCTGTCTGTCCTTACGCAGTCAGTTAGTGTCTGTCCACGTATCCGTCTGTCTGTCCTTACGCAGTCAGTTAGTGTCTGTCCACGTATCCGTCTGTCTGTCCTTACGCAGTCAGTTAGTGTCTGTCCACGTATCCGTCTGTCTGTCCTTACGCAGTCAGTTAGTGTCTGTGTTTTCAATTCTATGTCCCTGTGTTACCTGCAATTTTTCTGCTGGTATATGTGTGTCTGTTAGTCTTTGTGTGTCTGTTAGTCTTTGTGTGTCTGTTAGTCTTTGTGTGTCTGTATGCCTGTCAGTGTGTCTGTATGCCTGTCAGTGTGTCTGTATGCCTGTCAGTGTGTCTGTATGCCTGTCAGTGTGTCTGTATGCCTGTCAGTTGTCCGTCTATTAGCCTGCGTGTCTGTATGTCTGTTGGTGTGTGTCTGTGTGTGTGTCTGTACAGTTTGTCTGTTAATGTGTGTCAGTCTGGTAACCTATTTGTGTTCTGTATGTCTGTCAGTGTGTGTCTGTCGGTTAGTCTGTGTGTGTCAGTGTGTCTCTGTCTGTTAGTGTGTGTGTCAGTGCGTATGTCTGTTAGCCTGTGCGTCAGTGTGTCTGTCTGTTAGTCTGTGTGTCTGTCTGTTATCCTATGTGTGTCAGTGTGTCTGTTAGCCTGTGTATCTGTCTGTTAGTGTGTGTGTCAGTGTGTCTGTCTGTTAGCCTTTGTGTCTGTCTGTTAGCCTTTGTGTGTCAGTGTGTCTGTTAGCCTGTGTATCTGTCTGTTAGTGTGTGTGTCAGTGTGTCTGTCTGTTAGCCTTTGTGTCTGTCTGTTAGCCTTTGTGTGTCAGTGTGTCTGTTAGCCTGTGTGTCTGTCTGTTAGTGTGTGTGTCTGTTAGCCTTTGTGTCTGTCTGTTAGCCTTTGTGTCTGTCTGTTAGCCTTTGTGTGTCAGTGTGTCTGTTAGCCTGTGTGTCTGTCTGTTAGTGTGTGTGTCTGTTAGCATTTGTGTCTGTCTGTTAGTCAAATTAGTGTGTGTCAGTGTTTCTGTCTGTTAGCCTTTGTGTCTGTCTGTTAGACACAAAGGCTAACAGACAGACACAAAGGCTGTCTGTTAGCCTTTGTGTGTCAGTGTGTCTGTTAGCCTGTGTGTCTGTCTGTTAGTGTGTGTGTCTGTTAGCCTTTGTGTCTGTCTGTTAGTCAAATTAGTGTGTGTCAGTGTGTCTGTCTGTTAGCCTTTGTGTGTCAGTATGTCTGTCTGTTAGTCTGTGTCAGTGTGTGTGTCAATGTCTGTCTGTTAGCCTGTGTGTGTCAGTGTGTCTGTCTGTTAGCCTGTGTGTGTCTGCATGTCTGTCAGTGTGTATATTGTACTTCTCATGTGTTAAGCTGTAGACTTTGTATGCCCCGGAGTGTTGTGTGTGTGTGTGTCTGTCTCCTGTGTGTCTTTCTGGTATTGTGCATGAATTGCTATATCTTTTAATGAGTCGGTGGCGTGTATTTACCTGTCTTTCTGTATATGCAGAGCGTGTATTTTTATGACTGTATATAAAGCCGATTGTGTCCGTGTGTATACCGGTTTCCTTTAGTCTTTCTCTGAGGTCTTCGGGAGTTATTTATTAAAGTGGAATAGCGCTGATTAGGTGCCAGACGGAAACTGTCTGGATTTTCCTCTGTGGCCATCACATTTTATTGAATAACCCCTTCAGTATTAATCCTTTCTTTGCCCCTCACGCCTGATTATCACAGATCTGTCTCCCCGGCAGGTTCACTCCCCCCACCCCCCCGCCAGACCTGGGAACATGGCGGCGCCAGACGCGGCATGTGATAACCAATTATATCCACACCCCAACACCCTGACTGGGCAAAATAAGGGACCTATATTCAGAGATGTGCGATAGTCTTTTATTTAACCAATGAGTGACAATGATTTCACATGCCTGGTACTGCACATTCGCGGCTATTTCCGAAAGTCTCTTGGCTGCAAAACAGCGGTAAATCAGCGCAAACAGAACGGCGCCTGATTTATCAGAGAAAAGAAAGCAATTTAAAGCAATTTGGGTTATTCCTGTGCTCAATCTGGGCTGGGTTTCGCATCCAGCCTATTTAATAAAATAATCCCCATAATTCCCTTTGTGTGCTTGCGTCTGTAACAAACGCCACTGCGGGATCGAGCTCTGAAAATGCGCGTCCCGCTCCGTTTGCCGCTGTCCCGCGCCTCTCGGCGTCGATGTGTCATTGTTCTCTGCTTGGCTGCTCTTTTGTGCCAGTCTTCATGTGTATTAGTGAGTGCGACAAAGAGATGAATTTATTATAATGTGTCAAAGTTTGCGTCTCTGTCTCCGTGTTTGCTCCACTTTCGTTCCGCCCCCCCCCACCCCCCTCACCCCTCCCAACTCGCCAGAACTCGGGGGAACCCCAGAAATCAACGGCAAATTCTTCCATTCGATGACGACGCTAGTGGACAAGAAAGAAAACCTTTGCTGCATTGCCCGGCGCGCACACCCTGACATTCAGAGGCTATGCAAGTTGTCCGATACAAGAGCACCGTTACCACACATGCGGTTATCTGACTATTCATCCAACCTATCCCATCGCTGGCTGCACATCGCTACGTGACGTCTAGCTGTACTGTATGTCAGGGGCGGCTAAATCCAGTCCTCAGGGGCCACCAACAAGTCAGGTTTTCAGGATATCCCTGCTTCAGCACAGGTGGCTCAATCGGTGGTTTCGTCGAAGACTGCACCGTCTGTGCTGAAGCTGTGAGATGCTGAAAACCTGACCTGTTGGTGGCACTTGAGGACTGGAATTAACCAATGACCGAGCCACCTATGCTGAGGCAAGGACTGATTGAGCCACCTGTGCTGAAGCAGGGATATCCTGAAAACCTGACCGGTTGGTAGCTCTTGAAGGCTGGAGTTGGCCACCCATGCTGTATATGTATTGTGGCCCAGCTCCACGTCGGCCTTCTGTTATTCTCTCCCACAGACTTGTTCTCTGTAAACGTTGCTTGCTCTCCACGGCGTGTGTATAGTGTATATAGCGTATTGCGGCTGTTAGTAGCTGAGCGGCGTATGGACAATTCATCTCCACCAATCCCCACTGACCTTGGTTAAATGGTTAGTGATACCGTGTCCACTGCTCTTATGCAGGGCTTGGATTTACCCGTACCCCGTTATAGGAACATTGCTGCACCTGTGGGATGCACAAACCGCGGTGTATCCCGAGAGCGCGGGACGGTCCAGATATGGGCGGCTCTGAAGATTTGGGCTCATTCCTTATCTGATGTATTTCCAAACGCTCCGGAATGGATTCTTCTCAGCGATGTTTCCGGTGATATACGTTAATAATGATGCGTTTGACACATCTCTGCCATTTCTGAGATATGACCACAGGAGATGATCCTAGGCACACATTACTTCTCCCCGGGCACAGGCACACATTACTTCTCCCCGGGCACAGGCACACATTACTTCTCCCCGGGCACAGGCCCACGTTACTTCTCCCCGGGCACAGGCCCACATTACTTCTCCCCGGGCACAGGCACACATTACTTCTCCCCGGGCACAGGCACACATTACTTCTCCCCGGGCACAGTCACACATTACTTCTCCCCGGGCACAGGCCCACATTACTTCTCCCCGGGCACAGGCCCACATTACTTCTCCCCAGGCACAGGCCCACGTTACTTCTCCCCAGGCACAGGCCCACATTACTTCTCCCCGGGCACAGGCCCACATTACTTCTCCCCGGGCACAGGCCCACATTACTTCTCCCCGGGCACAGGCCCACGTTACTTCTCCCCGGGCACAGGCCCACATTACTTCTCCCCCCGGCACAGGCCCACATTACTTCTCCCCGGGCACAGGCCCACATTACTTCTCCCCGGGCACAGGCCCACATTACTTCTCCCCCCCATGGCACAGGCCCACATTACTTCTCCCCGGCACAGGCCCACATTACTTCTCCCCGGGCACAGGCCCACATTACTTCTCCCCCCGGCACAGGCCCACATTACTTCTCCCCGGGCACAGGCCCACGTTACTTCTCCCCGGGCACAGGCCCACATTACTTCTCCCCGGCACAGGCCCACATTACTTCTCCCCCCGGCACAGGCCCACATTACTTCTCCCCGGGCACAGGCCCACGTTACTTCTCCCCGGGCACAGGCCCACATTACTTCTCCCCGGGCACAGGCCCACGTTACTTCTCCCCGGGCACAGGCCCACATTACTTCTCCCCGGGCACAGGCCCACATTACTTCTCCCCGGGCACAGGCCCACGTTACTTCTCCCCGGGCACAGGCCCACATTACTTCTCCCCGGGCACAGGCCCACATTACTTCTCCCCGGGCACAGGCCCACGTTACTTCTCCCCGGGCACTGGCCCACGTTACTTCTCCCCGGGCACAGGCCCACATTACTTCTCCCCGGGCACAGGCCCACATTACTTCTCCCCGGGCACAGGCCCACGTTACTTCTCCCCGGGCACAGGCCCACATTACTTCTCCCCGGGCACAGGCCCACATTACTTCTCCCCGGGCACAGGCCACACATTACTTCTCCCCGGGCACAGGCCCACATTACTTCTCCCCATGCACAGGCCCACATTACTTCTCCCCGGGCACAGGCCCACATTACTTCTCCCCATGCACAGGCCCACATTACTTCTCCCCGGGCACAGGCCCACATTACTTCTCCCCGGGCACAGGCCCACATTACTTCTCCCCGGGCACAGGCCCACATTACTTCTCCCCGGGCACAGGCCCACATTACTTCTCCCCGGCCACAGGCCCACGTTACTTCTCCCCGGGCACAGGCCCACATTACTTCTCCCCGGCCACAGGCCCACATTACTTCTCCCCGGGCACAGGCCCACATTACTTCTCCCCGGGCACAGGCCCACATTACTTCTCCCCGGGCACAGGCCCACATTACTTCTCCCTGGGCACAGGCCCACATTACTTCTCCCCGGGCACAGGCCCACATTACTTCTCCCCGGCCACAGGCCCACGTTTCTTCTCCCCGGGTACAGGCCCACATTACTTCTCCCCGGGCACAGGCCCACATTACTTCTCCCCAGGCACAGGCCCACGTTACTTCTCCCCGGGCACAGGCCCACATTACTTCTCCCCCCCCGGCACAGGCCCACATTACTTCTCCCCGGGCACAGGCCCACATTACTTCTCCCCCCGGCACAGGCCCACATTACTTCTCCCCCCCGGCACAGGCCCACATTACTTCTCCCCGGGCACAGGCCCACGTTACTTCTCCCCGGGCACAGGCCCACATTACTTCTCCCCGGGCACAGGCCCACGTTACTTCTCCCCGGGCACAGGCCCACATTACTTCTCCCCGGCACAGGCCCACATTACTTCTCCCCGGGCACAGGCCCACATTACTTCTCCCCGGGCACAGGCCCACGTTACTTCTCCCCGGGCACAGGCCCACATTACTTCTCCCCGGGCACAGGCCCACATTACTTCTCCCCGGGCACAGGCCCACATTACTTCTCCCCCCCATGGCACAGGCCCACATTACTTCTCCCCCCCATGGCACAGGCCCACATTACTTCTCCCCGGGCACAGGCCCACATTACTTCTCCCCGGGCACAGGCCCACGTTACTTCTCCCCGGGCACAGGCCCACATTACTTCTCCCCGGCCACAGGCCCACATTACTTCTCTCTGGGCACAGGCCCACATTACTTCTCCCCGGGCACAGGCCCACATTACTTCTCCCCGGGCACAGGCCCACATTACTTCTCCCCGGCCACAGGCCCACGTTTCTTCTCCCCGGGCACAGGCCCACATTACTTCTCCCCGGGCACAGGCCCACATTACTTCTCCCCGGGCACAGGCCCACGTTACTTCTCCCCGGGCACAGTCCCACGTTACTTCTCCCCGGCACAGGCCCACATTACTTCTCCCCGGCCACAGGCCCACATTACTTCTCCCCCCCATGGCACAGGCGCACATTACTTCTCCCCGGGCACAGGCCCACATTACTTCTCCCCGGGCACAGGCCCACATTACTTCTCCCCAGGCACAGGCCCACATTACTTCTCCCCGGGCACAGGCCCACATTACTTCTCCTCGGGCACAGGCCCACATTACTTCTCCCCGGGCACAGGCCCACATTACTTCTCCCCGGGCACAGGCCCACATTACTTCTCCCCCCCATGGCACAGGCGCACATTACTTCTCCCCGGGCACAGGCCCACATTACTTCTCCCCGGGCACAGGCCCACCTTACTTCTCCCCAGGCACAGGCCCACGTTACTTCTCCCAGGGCACAGGCCCACATTACTTCTCCCCGGGCACAGGCCCACATTACTTCTCCCCGGGCACAGGCCCACATTACTTCTCCCCCCCATGGCACAGGCCCACATTACTTCTCCTCTGGCACAGGCCCACATTACTTCTCCCCGGGCACAGGCCCACATTACTTCTCCGCGGCCACAGGCCCACATTACTTCTCCCTGGGCACAGGCCCACATTACTTCTCCCCGGGTACAGGCCCACATTACTTCTCGCCGGGCACAGGCCCACATTACTTCTCCCCCCCCGGCACAGGCCCACATTACTTCTCGCCGGGCACAGGCCCACATTACTTCTCCCCAGGCACAAGCCCACATTACTTCTCCCCCCCGGCACAGGCCCACATTACTTCTCCGCGGCCACTGGCCCACATTACTTCTCCCCGGGCACAGGCCCACATTACTTCTCCCCGGGCACAGGCCCACATTACTTCTCCCCAGCCACAGTCCCACATTATTTTTCTCCCCGGGCACAGGCCCACATTACTTCTCCCCGGGCACAGGCCCACGTTACTTCTCCCCGGGCACAGGCCCACATTACTTCTCCCCGGCCACAGGCCTGCATTACTCCTCCCTGGGCACAGGCCCACATTACTCCTCCATGGGCACAGGCCACACATTACTTCTCCCCGGGCACAGGCCCACGTTACTTCTCCCCGGCCACAGGCCCACATTACTTCTCCCCTGGCACAGGCCACACATTACTTCTCCCCGGGCACAGGCCCACGTTACTTCTCCCCGGGCACAGGCCCACGTTACTTCTCCCCGGCCACAGGCCCACATTACTTCTCCCCTGGCACAGGCCACACATTACTTCTCCCCTGGCACAGGCCACACATTACTTCTCCCCGGGCACAGGCCCACGTTACTTCTCCCCTGGCACAGGCCACACATTACTTCTCCCCTGGCACAGGCCACACATTACTTCTCCCCGGGCACAGGCCCACATTACTTCTCCCCTGGCACAGGCCACACATTACTTCTCCCCGGGCACAGGCCCACATTACTTCTCCCCTGGCACAGGCCACACATTACTTCTTCCCGGGCACAGGCCCACATTACTTCTCCCCGGGCACAGGCCCACATTACTTCTCCCCGGGGCACAGGCCCACATTACTTCTCCCCGGGCACAGGCCCACGTTACTTCTCCCCGGGGCACAGGCCCACATTACTTCTCCCCGGGCACAGGCCCACGTTACTTCTCCCCGGGGGACACAGGCCCACATTACTTCTCCCCCCGGCACAGGCCCACATTACTTCTCCCCGGGGCACAGGCCCACATTACTTCTCCCCGGGCACAGGCCCACATTACTTCTCTCTGGCCACAGGCCCACATTACTTCTCCGCAGGCACAGGCTCACATTACTTCTCTCTGGGCACAGGCTCACATTACTTCTCTCTGGGCACAGGCACACATTACTTCTCCCTGGGCACATGCCCACATTACTTCTCCCCCCCGGCACAGGCCCACATTACTTCTCCCCGGGCACAGGCCCACATTACTTCTCCCTGGGCACAGGCCCACATTACTTCTCCCCCCGGCACAGGCCCACATTACTTCTCCCCGGCCACAGGCCCACATTACTTCTCCTCTGGCCACAGGCCCACATTACTTCTCCCCGGGGCACAGGCCCACATTACTTCTCCCCGGGGCACAGGCCCACATTACTTCTCCCCGGGGCACAGGCTTACATTACTTCTCCCCGGGGCACAGGCTCACATTACTTCTCCCCGGCCACAGGCCCACATTACTTCTCCCCATGCACAGGCCCACATTACTTCTCCCCGGGCACAGGCCCGCATTACTTCTCCCCGGGCACAGGCCCACATTACTTCTCCCCGGCCCACAGGCCCACATTACTTCTCCCCATGCACAGGCCCACATTACTTCTCCTCGGGCACAGGCCCACATTACTTCTCCCCGGGCACAGGCCCACATTACTTCTCCCCGGGCACAGGCCCACATTACTTCTCCCCGGGGCACAGGCCCACATTACTTCTCCCCGGGCACAGGCCCACGTTACTTCTCCCCGGGCACAGGCCCACATTACTTCTCCCTGGGACACAGGCCCACATTACTTCTCCCCGGGCACAGGCCCACGTTACTTCTCCCCGGGGCACAGGCCCACATTACTTCTCCCCGGGCACAGGCTTACATTACTTCTCCCCGGGGCACAGGCCCACATTACTTCTCCCCGGCCACAGGCCCACATTACTTCTCCCCATGCACAGGCCCACATTACTTCTCCCCGGGCACAGGCCCACATTACTTCTCCCCGGGCACAGGCCCACATTACTTCTCCCCGGGCACAGGCCCACATTACTTCTCCCCGGCCACAGGCCCACATTACTTCTCTCTGGGCACAGGCCCACATTACTTCTCCCCGGGCACAGGCCCACATTACTTCTCCCCGGGCACAGGCCCACATTACTTCTCCCCGGCCACAGGCCCACGTTTCTTCTCCCCGGGCACAGGCCCACATTACTTCTCCCCGGGCACAGGCACACATTACTTCACCCCGGGCACAGGCCCACGTTACTTCTCCCCGGGCACAGTCCCACGTTACTTCTCCCCGGCACAGGCCCACATTATTTCTCCCCGGGCACAGGCCCACATTACTTCTCCCCGGCCACAGGCCCACGTTTCTTCTCCCCGGGCACAGGCCCACATTACTTCTCCCCGGGCACAGGCCCACGTTACTTCTCCCCGGGCACAGGCCCACATTACTTCTCCCCGGGCACAGGCCCACATTACTTCTCCCCGGGCATTTTGACTTCTCTTAGAAAATCACCTCCATTGTGAGTTCCCTGAACGCTTCACCATCGGCATTGCTGCAGCATCCTGAACGCCACCTGTTCTGTTCCATATGAAATGTTCACGCTGTGTGTGTGTCACTGTGCTGGTCACGCTGTGTGTGTGTCACTGTGCTGGTCACGCTGTGTGTGTGTCACGGTGCTGGTCACGCTGTGTGTGTGTCACTGTGCTGGTCACGCTGTGTGCGTGTCACGGTGCTGGTCACGCTGTGTGTGTGTCACTGTGCTGGTCACGCTGTGTGCGTGTCATGTGCTGGTCACGCGGTGTGCATGTCACGGTGCTGGTCCCTCCGTGTGTGTGTCACGGTGCTGGTCACGCTGTGTGCGTGTCACGGTGCTGGTCACGGTGTGTGCGTGTCACGGTGCTGGTCACGCCGTGTGCGTGTCACGGTGCTGGTCACGGTGTGTGCGTGTCACTGTGCTGGTCACGCCGTGTGCTTGTCGCGGTGCTGGTCACGCAGTGTGTGTGTCGCGGTGCTGGTCACGCAGTGTGCGTGTCACGTGCTGGTCACTCTGCGTGTCGCGGTGCTGGTCACTGTGTGTGCGTGTCACGTGCTGGTCACGCCGTGTGCGTGTCACGTGCTGGTCACGCTGTGTGCGTGTCAGTGCTGGTCACTCTGCGTGTCGCGGTGCTAGTCACTCCGTGTGTGTGTCACGGTGCTGGTCACACCGTGTGCGTGTCACTGTGCTGGTCACGCCGTGTGCGTGTCACGGTGCTGGTCACGCCGTGTGCGTGTCACTGTGCTGGTCACGCCGTGTGCGTGTCACGGTGCTGGTCACGCTGTGTGCGTGTCACGTGCTGGTCACGCAGTGTGCGTGTCACAGTGCTGGTCACACTGTGTGCGTGTCACGGTGCTGGTCACGCTGTGTGCGTGTCACGGTGCTGGTCACGCTGTGTGCGTGTCACAGTGCTGGTCACGCTGTGTGCGTGTCACGGTGCTGG
Organism: Ascaphus truei; assembly: GCF_040206685.1. Lineage (NCBI taxonomy): Eukaryota > Metazoa > Chordata > Amphibia > Anura > Ascaphidae > Ascaphus > Ascaphus truei. The sequence continues at coordinate 132,655,722 of NC_134488.1, forward strand.
TCACGCTGTGTGCGTGTCACTGTGCTGGTCACTCTGCATGTCGCGGTGCTGGTCACTGTGTTCGTGTCAGTGCTGGTCACTGTGCGTGTCACAGTGCTGGTCACGCTGTGTGCGTGTCACAGTGCTGGTCACTCTGTGTACGTGTCACAGTGCTGGTTACGCTGTGTGCGTGTCACAGTGCTGGTCACGCTGTGTGCGTGTCACGGTGCAGGTCACAGTCTTTCCAAGCTTCAGGTAATAATAGTTGTTTTTTTCTCTTCTGCTGCTTTGACAGTGTACACAGCGCTGTACATAGATTGAGTCCATTCCCCGTCGAGCTTACAATCTAAATTTTGGTGCCAAGGACAAAGGGAGATAAAGTGACTTTTCACAAGGGAGTGGCACCAGCATTTTACCAGGTTCCCCTGCTTCACCTGCTGGTGTCGTTCTGCTATCCCCGCTCCCCCCGTTTGCACATAATTAATTCCAATGGAGCCACCACCCAGTAATGAGTTATTAATTCCCAAACGTATCGCGATATTTATTCCCAGACGTATCATGATATTCCCAGACGTATCGCGATATTCATTCCCAGACGTATCACGATATTCATTCCCAGATGTATCGCGTTATTCATTCCCAGACGTATCGCGTTATTCATTCCCAGACGTTTCGCGATATTCATTCCCAGACTTATCGCGTTATTCATTCTCAGACATATCGCGTTATTCATTCCCAGACATATCGCGTTATTAATTCCCAGACATATCGCATTATTCATTCCCAGACTTATCGCGTTATTCATTCCCAGACGTAACGCGTTATTAATTCCCAGACATATCGCATTATTCATTCCCAGACTTATCGCGTTATTCATTCCCAGACATATCGCGTTATTCATTCCCAGACATATCGCGTTATTAATTCCCGTACTTATTACGTTATTCATTCCCAGACATATCGCGTCATTCATTCCCAGACTTATCGCGTTATTCATTCCCAGACATATCGCGTTATTCATTCCCAGACATATCGTGTTATTCTTTCCCAGACGTATCGTGTTATTCTTTCCCAGACTTATCGCTTTATTTATTCCCAGACATATCGCGTTATTCATTCCCAGACATATCGCGTTATTCATTCCCAGACATATCGCGTTATTCATTCCCAGACATATCGCGTTATTCATTCCCAGACATATCGTGTTATTCTTTCCCAGACGTATCGTGTTATTCTTTCCCAGACTTATCGCTTTATTTATTCCCAGACGTAACGAGTTATTAATTCCCAGACATATCGCGTTATTCATTCCCAGACATATCGCGTTATTCATTCCCAGACATATCGTGTTATTCATTCCCAGACATATCGCGTTATTCATTCCCAGACTTATCGTGTTATTCATTCCCAGACATATCGTGTTATTCATTCCCAGACATATCGCGTTATTCATTCCCAGACTTATCGTGTTATTCATTCCCAGACATATCGTGTTATTCATTCCCAGACATATCGCGTTATTCATTCCCAGACATATCGTGTTATTCATTCCCAGACATATCGCGTTATTCATTCGCAGACTTATCGAATGATTGATTCCCAGATTTATCCCGTTATTCATTCCTGGACGTAACTAGTTATTCATTCCCAGAGTGACGAGTTATTCATTCCCAGACGTGACGAGTTATTAATTCCCAGACGTGACGAGTTATTAATTCCCAGACGTGACGAGTTATTAATTCCTAGACGTAACGAGTTATTGATTTGCAGACGTGACGAGTTCTTAATTCCCAGACTTTACGAGTGATTCATTCCCAGAGTGACGAGTTATTAATTCCCAGACGTGACGGGATTATTCATTCCCAGATGTAACGCGTTATTCATTCCCATAGGTAAAATGTTATTCATACCAAGACGTGAGGAGTTAATTCCCAGACGTGATAAATTATTCATTCCCAGGCATATCGAGTTATTCATTCCCAGACGTAACGAGTTTTTAATTCCCGGATGTAATGAGTTATTCATACCCAGACGTGACGAGTTAATTCCCAGACGTGACGAGTTATTAATTCCCAGACGTAATGAGTTATTCATTCATTCCCGGACGTGACGAGTAATTAATTCCCAGACGTAACGAGTTATTCATTCCCTGACGTGACGTGTTATTCATTCCCAGACGTAATGAGTTATTCATACCCAGACGTATCAACTTATTCATTCCCAGACGTAACGACTTATTCATTCCCAGATGTAACAATTTATTCATTCCCAGACGTAACAATTTATTCATTCCCAGACGTAACGACTTATTCATTCCCAGACGTAACGAGTTATTCATTCCCAGACATGACGAGTTATTAATTCCCAGACGTAAGGAGTTATTCATTCCCAGACGTAACGACTTATTCATTCCCAGACGTAACGAGTTATTCATTCCCAGACATGACGAGTTATTAATTCCCAGACGTAAGGAGTTATTCATTCCCAGACTTAACGAGTTATTAATTCCCAGATGTAACGAGTTATTCATTCCCAGACGTAACGAGTTATTCATTCCCAGACTTAACGAGTTATTAATTCCCAGATGTAACGAGTTATTCATTCCCAGATGTAACGAGTTATTCATTCCCAGACGTAATGAGTTATTCATTCCCAGACGTAATGAGTTATTCATACCCAGACGTGACAAGTTATTAATTCCCAGACATATTGCGTTATTCAGCTTAGTGAAGAAGGCCCTACAGGTTATATACTTGCGTCTCCAAGTACAAAAAACAGCACCAGATTTATCAAAGGAAAAACTCCAGTGGCTTCCAATCGGATCCCTTTTTCTTTCCCTTATGCTGTTTGTTGCACTGGTTTGGCCGCAAATAAGCTTAGCACACAGGCCTCTTCGTGTCTGTACAATACAGTAGTTACATATTTTGCACTCATTTTGTCTTCTTTAACAATGTAGGAAAGTGTCCTAACGTCAGGAACACAGAAACTCCTCCACGAGTCCTGATCGCTACTGTATCCCGGACCCGCCGCTGCGATCAGACACAGAGAAACTCCTCCACGTGAGCTGATCGCTTCTGTATCCCTCCCGGACCCGCGGCTGCGATCAGACACATAGAAACTCCTCCACGAGTCCCGATCGCTACTGTATCCCGGACCCGCCGCTGCGATCAGACACAGAGAAACTCCTCCACGTGAGCTGATCGCTTCTGTATCCCTCCCGGACCCGCGGCTGCGATCAGACACATAGAAACTCCTCCACGAGTCCCGATCGCTGCTGTATCCCGGACCTGCAGCTGCGATCAGACACAGAGAAACTCCTCCACGAGTCCCGATCGCTGCTGTATCCCTCCCGGACCCGCAGCTGCGATCAGACACAGAGAAACTCCTCCACGAGTCCCGATCGCTGCTGCATCCCTCCCGGACCCGCGGCTGTGATCAGACACAGAGAAACTCCTCCACGAGTCCCGATCGCTGCTGTATCCCTCCCGGACCCGCAGCTGCGATCAGACACAGAGAAACTCCTCCACGAGTCCCGATCGCTGCTGTATCCCTCCCGGACCCGCAGCTGCGATCAGACACAGAGAAACTCCTCCACGCGTCCCGATCGCTGCTGTATCCCGGAGCCGCAGCTGCGATCAGACACAGAGAAACTCCTCCACAAGTCCCGATCGCTGCTGTATCCCTCCCGGACCCGCAGCTGCGATCAGACACAGAGAAACTCCTCCACGAGTCCCGATCGCTGCTGTATCCCGGACCCGCGGCTGTGATCAGACACAGAGAAACTCCTCCACGAGTCCCGATCGCTGCTGATTCCTGGACCCGCGGCTGTGATCAGACACAGAGAAACTCCTCCACGAGTCCCGATCGCTGCTGTATCCCTCCCGGACCCGCAGCTGTGATCAGACACAGAGAAACTCCTCCACGAGTCCCGATCGCTGCTGTATATCTCCCGGACCCGCAGCTGCGATCAGACACAGAGAAACTCCTCCACGAGTCCCGATCGCTGCTGTATCCCGGACCCGCGGCTGTGATCAGACACAGAGAAACTCCTCCACAAGTCCCGATCACTGCTGTATCCCGGACTCGCAGCTGTGATCAGACACAGAGAAACTCCTCCACGAGTCCCGATCGCTGCTGATTCCCGGACCCGCGGCTGTGATCAGACACAGAGAAACTCCTCCACGAGTCCCGATCGCTGCTGTATCCCTCCCGGACCCGCAGCTGCGATCAGACACAGAGAAACTCCTCCACGAGTCCCGATCGCTGCTGTATCCCTCCCGGACCCGCCGCTGTGATCAGACACAGAGAAACTCCTCCACGAGTCCCGATCGCTGCTGTATCCCTCCCGGACCCGCGGCTGTGATCAGACACAGAGAAACTCCTCCACGAGTCCCGATCGCTGCTGTATCCCCCCCGGACCCGCGGCTGTGATCAGACACAGAGAAACTCCTCCACGAGTCCCGATCGCTGCTGTATCCCGGACCCGCGGCTGTGATCAGACACAGAGAAACTCCTCCACGAGTCCCGATCGCTGCTGTATCCCTCCCGGACCCGCAGCTGCGATCAGACACAGAGAAACTCCTCCACGAGTCCCGATCGCTGCTGTATCCCGGACCCGCGGCTGTGATCAGACACAGAGAAACTCCTCCACGAGTCCCGATCGCTGCTGTATCCCGGACCCGCGGCTGTGATCAGACACAGAGAAACTCCTCCACGAGTCCCGATCGCTGCTGCATCCCTCCCGGACCCGCAGCTGTGATCAGACACAGAGAAACTCCTCCACGAGTCCCGATCGCTGCTGTATCCCGGACCCGCGGCTGTGATCAGACACAGAAACTCCTCCACGAGTCCCGATCGCTGCTGCATCCCTCCCGGACCCGCAGCTGTGATCAGACACAGAGAAACTCCTCCACGAGTCCCGATCGCTGCTGTATCCCGGACCCGCGGCTGTGATCAGACACAGAGAAACTCCTCCACGAGTCCCGATCGCTGCTGTATCCCTCCCGGACCCGCCGCTGTGATCAGACACAGAGAAACTCCTCCACGAGTCCCGATCGCTGCTGTATCCCTCCCGGACCCGCGGCTGTGATCAGACACAGAGAAACTCCTCCACGAGTCCCGATCGCTGCTGTATCCCTCCCGGACCCGCAGCTGTGATCAGACACAGAGAAACTCCTCCACGAGTCCCGATCGCTGCTGTATCCCGGACCCGCAGCTGTGATCAGACACAGAGAAACTCCTCCACGAGTCCCGATCGCTGCTGTATCCCTCCCGGACCCGCCGCTGTGATCAGACACAGAGAAACTCCTCCACGAGTCCCGATCGCTGCTGTATCCCGGACCCGCCGCTGCGATCAGACACAGAGAAACTCCTCCACGAGTCCCGATCGCTGCTGTATCCCTCCCGGACCCGCAGCTGTGATCAGACACAGAGAAACTCCTCCACGAGTCCCGATCGCTGCTGTATCCCTCCCGGACCCGCAGCTGCGATCAGACACAGAGAAACTCCTCCACGAGTCCCGATCGCTGCTGTATCCCGGACCCGCCGCTGCGATCAGACACAGAGAAACTCCTCCACGAGTCCCGATCGCTGCTGTATCCCTCCCGGACCCGCCGCTGCGATCAGACACAGAGAAACTCCTCCACGAGTCCCGATCGCTGCTGTATCCCTCCCGGACCCGCGGCTGTGATCAGACACAGAGAAACTCCTCCACGAGTCCCGATCGCTGCTGTATCCCTCCCGGACCCGCAGCTGCGATCAGACACAGAGAAACTCCTCCACGAGTCCCGATCGCTGCTGTATCCCGGACCCGCCGCTGCGATCAGACACAGAGAAACTCCTCCACGAGTCCCGATCGCTGCTGTATCCCTCCCGGACCCGCGGCTGCGATCAGACACAGAGAAACTCCTCCACGAGTCCCGATCGCTGCTGTATCCCTCCCGGACCCGCAGCTGCGATCAGACACAGAGAAACTCCTCCACGAGTCCCGATCGCTGCTGTATCCCTCCCGGACCCGCAGCTGTGATCAGACACAGAGAAACTCCTCCACGAGTCCCGATCGCTGCTGTATCCCGGACCCGCCGCTGCGATCAGACACAGAGAAACTCCTCCACGAGTCCCGATCGCTGCTGTATCCCTCCCGGACCCGCGGCTGTGATCAGACACAGAGAAACTCCTCCACGAGTCCCGATCGCTGCTGTATCCCTCCCGGACCCGCAGCTGCGATCAGACACAGAGAAACTCCTCCACGAGTCCCGATCGCTGCTGTATCCCGGACCCGCAGCTGCGATCAGACACAGAGAAACTCCTCCACGAGTCCCGATCGCTGCTGTATCCCTCCCGGACCCGCGGCTGCGATCAGACACAGAGAAACTCCTCCACGAGTCCCGATCGCTGCTGTATCCCTCCCGGACCCGCAGCTGCGATCAGACACAGAGAAACTCCTCCACGAGTCCCGATCGCTGCTGTATCCCGGACCCGCAGCTGCGATCAGACACAGAGAAACTCCTCCACGAGTCCCGATCGCTGCTGTATCCCTCCCGGACCCGCGGCTGCGATCAGACACAGAGAAACTCCTCCACGAGTCCCGATCGCTGCTGTATCCCGGACCCGCGACTGCGATCAGACACAGAGAAACTCCTCCACGAGTCCCGATCGCTGCTGTATCCCTCCCGGACCCGCGGCTGCGATCAGACACAGAGAAACTCCTCCACGAGTCCCGATCGCTGCTGTATCCCTCCCGGACCCGCGGCTGCGATCAGACACAGAGAAACTCCTCCACGAGTCCCGATCGCTGCTGTATCCCGGACCCGCGGCTGCGATCAGACACAGAGAAACTCCTCCACGAGTCCCGATCGCTGCTGTATCCCTCCCGGACCCGCGGCTGGGATCAGACACAGAGAAACTCCTCCACGAGTCCCGATCGCTGCTGTATCCCGGACCCGCGGCTGCGATCAGACACAGAGAAACTCCTCCACGAGTCCTGATCGCTGCTGCATCCCTCCCGGACCCGCGGCTGCGATCAGACACAGAGAAACTCCTCCACGAGTCCCGATCGCTGCTGTATCCCTCCCGGACCCGCGGCTGCGATCAGACACAGAGAAACTCCTCCACGAGTCCCGATCGCTGCTGTATCCCGGACCCGCGACTGCGATCAGACACAGAGAAACTCCTCCACGAGTCCCGATCGCTGCTGTATCCCTCCCGGACCCGCGGCTGCGATCAGACACAGAGAAACTCCTCCACGAGTCCCGATCGCTGCTGTATCCCGGACCCGCGGCTGCGATCAGACACAGAGAAACTCCTCCACGAGTCCCGATCGCTGCTGTATCCCTCCCGGACCCGCAGCTGTGATCAGACACAGAGAAACTCCTCCACGAGTCCCGATCGCTGCTGTATCCCGGACCCGCGGCTGCGATCAGACACAGAGAAACTCCTCCACGAGTCCCGATCGCTGCTGTATCCCGGACCCGCGGCTGCGATCAGACACAGAGAAACTCCTCCACGAGTCCCGATCGCTGCTGTATCCCTCCCGGACCCGCAGCTGCGATCAGACACAGAGAAACTCCTCCACGAGTCCCGATCGCTGCTGTATCCCTCCCGGACCCGCGGCTGCGATCAGACACAGAGAAACTCCTCCACGAGTCCCGATCGCTGCTGTATCCCGGACCCGCGGCTGCGATCAGACACAGAGAAACTCCTCCACGCGTCCTGATCGCTGCTGCATCCCTCCCGGACCTTATCTGGGTCTTTTTGATACTTATTTAATTTGAAGTAACCAAAAATCCTGCCCTCTCCCGCAGAACGAAGCTTTACATTTAAAGCAAAATATAACTTTTTGCTTTTTTTCACCCTTCCTGAAGTACAGTAGTGTGAGAGAAACTCCAGACCTCAAGGGCCGCCAACAGGTCAGGTTTTCAGCATATCCCTGCTTCAGCACAGGTGGCTCAGTAAAAGACTGAGCCACTGATTGAGCCTCCTCATCTGAAGCAGGGATATCCTGAAAACCTGACCTGTGGGTGGCCCTTGAGAACTGACGTTGACCACCCCTGGTTTAGTGTATCAATTAGAAGTTCTTAATTGGAGCCCAGAAGGCCTAATCACAGATAGCACAATATAGTAATAATACATTGTGTGATAGTAACCCAGTGCAGCTGCAATTCCAACGCTGCGGTGATCGGAGCTGAGACGGTAAGAAGCTGTTCTGTGGCGATCCATGTGTAACGGGAGATATTCATGCAGACACACTGTTGCAATTCACAATGAGATTCGACGTTACAATGGAAAATTAAAGTCTGTTTGTGAGACAAAAAAAATACTATTTGACTTGGTCGGATGGGACCGTTAAAGCGTTAAAGTGGACCCCGGCACAGGGCTATTGAAGAAAATCTCTTGGGTCAGACTGATTCTGCCAGGTCTAGTATAACATGAGGCAAGAAAACACTTTAATCAGGTACACAGCTCCAGTAAAAATGTCAAGTTTCGCAGCTTAGGGACTTCAATAAATATTGCTTCATTCGTGGTTTATTAGTTTCCCCGCAAACTCTGAAATGTGCCTATCAATTAGATTGTAATATTCCAGCCAGAGGGGACAATTTAACCCTGAAACTTCTAATATCCAGCGTCCTGTTTTGCTATTTAAATGATGTAAGGAGAGTTCTAGTGGACAGTGGCTCAGACCACGTGGAACGCTGCAGAATAACCGCATATAGGAGGCCAAACGGAAAAGTGGCAAAGTGGCCGATTTGAGAAAGTTGGTGTATGCAAACAAGCCCACTTTTGTAAAGTCGTTAAACAGGGCGTTCTGCTCGTGTCCTCACCACGTGGCTTCTTGTGGCCGGATAAGGCAGGCCGCACAGGTTAACACAGATTAAATCCAGGCATAACATAGCTGTAACGGGCAAGCTGCTTATAAACTGGGTGACGGAGTTAGCCAAAGAGATAAAGGTCTAGAACAAGGAAACAGACTCCATAAAGGAAGCACCTCCATTTTTACCCAAAGACGTGAAAGGTTTACGGTGCGCCTGATTTTTCTAAGGCAGCCGATTACATGGCGGCGCTGTTTATAAAAAAAGAAATGCCCCCTGTAATAACACGGTGGGTGCGCGGAGACATCGCTGCTATGTGCTGAGGTCTGGCAGGTCGGGGACATACTGCATCGCCGACTTCCCCCATCTGAACGCGGGAGGAAGACCCGCCTTCTGTTTGCGTCATCCAGTGATGTCACGATCATGTTCACGATCGCTGCTTCGACAGATTATTGCTCCTCGATGATTTCATGACCGTGACGAGCCGGGATGGGGCCCTGGCTCTGATGCTTCCGCCTCTTCAGTGCTCAAAGGGGGGGTTAAACATCTGTCATTGGTTAAGCTTGCAACTTGAATACCAGGGTAGGAAGGTCCCTTGTGCTGCTTTTGCATCACTACCTGTAGCGAGGGATGATAAGCTCCACGTTTAGCAAGGTGCGTGTGCGCATGTAATATCCACTCATGCTTATTTCTCTCTCCCACCAGGTTGCTCGGGTGATGAAGGGAGTTGGGGGAAGGGCCCGCCATTGGTTTATTTTCCCAGCATGCCTCTCTCTCCCTGAGACCCTTAACCTGTGAGGAAGACAAATGTCACAGGTGAGGTTCTGAGGAGCCGAGCTTCATGCCATCACCACGGAGACCAGACGGGACGGAGAGCCATGAAACGGGAAGCGGCGGCTGGGCGATTGTCATGGTCCTGTAACATGCACGACAGGGTCAGAATTCATTTCCAACCACTATTAAAGCAATAGGTTTATTCGGGGTGTACAGTGGCGACTCTTGTACTGTTTGCTGTATTATGCAGAAGTCTGATAACGGCTGATTCATGTTGTGCGATTTGTCCAACCAATGAAGTGACCAGGCATTGGGGGCTATTCATCAAACTACGGCACTGCGGATAACGTCAGCGGGAGCTTCCGCGTGATCGTGCACCTGTCGCACTTATTGCAGTTTAATGAATAATTTTCTTTATTGTAATAAATAATTGTACATTATTATACATTATTATATAGCGCTGGGCATGCAGACACAACCCCAGGTGAATAAGCAGGGTTAGATCCATACATACATACTTTGTGTCGCTGCCCCTGCACCCCGGGTTGTCCTGTCCAGTAGCAGCGCTCGTCAACTCGTTTCCCAAAGGCCTAGATTAGAAAAGAAACAGACAAGTAGAAGGCCCAGCAGTGTACAGTGACTTTATAAATATCCCAAAATACTTCAAATGCTGATACTGCCAACATGTTGTGGAAGCAAACATGTATATCATGTGTACCATATAATATTATCAGCCTAGCTTCACTTAGCTGACGTATCTACTGCAGTGAAATTAGTTGGACAGACCGTCCAAGGGACGTCGGTCACAGGCTACAAGTTGACGAGTCTAGTTCTATGGAGTCCAACCATTCTTGTTCTTCTGCTCTCATTCCCTGCACTGTTGATCCCTAAGGGTTTGTATCCTAGTAAAATAGAGATTTTTAGGATCAGATTTTATATCCCTGCTAATCTCTCACCTGTCCATCCTGACCCTTACATTTTCTAGAGATTTTAGACTTTGTGTCTCTGTCACTGACCAGAGATAATAGGCCTAAAGGTACAAAGATTTAATATGAAAGTATTTAAATATTTACAAATAAATAATAATCGTTACATCCTGGGACAAGAATAATTGAGAAAAACAGTACATGCAAAACCCCAAAGTGCAACAACAGGAATACATGAGACTAATATTAATACATCCCTCCCCAAAGCCCATGATCTTCCCTACCTAAAGTCTCTCCAAAACCCTCCAAAGTAACCCACCTCTCTGATCCAATCGCCTCCACTGTCAGACCCATCACCATGCCACCAACAAGACTAAATCCAGAGAGCTGACCCCAACACCTGCCAACCAAGCGAGCTCTCAATGCACCTAACCCATAGCTCGACCATAATGTTCCCACCCCCTGCCCACCAACCAAGCGAGCTCTCAATGCATCTAACCCATAGCCCGACCATAATGTTCCCCACCCCGTGCCCACCAACCAAGCAAGCTCTCAATGTTCCTAACCCATAGCCCGACCATAATGTTCCCACCAACCAAGCAAGCTTTCAATGCACCTAACCCATAGCCCGACCATAATGTTCCCCACCCGTGCCCACCGACCAAGCAAGCTCTCAATGCATCTAACCCATAACCCGACCATAATGTTCCCACCTCTGCCCACCCACAAAGCGAGCTCTCAATGCACCTATCCCATAGCCTGACCATAATGTTCCCACCCCTGCCCACTAACCAAGCAAGCTCCCAATGCACCTAACCCATAGCCGACCACAATGTCCCCCCTACCCACCAACCAAGCAAGCTCCCAATGCACCTAACCCATAGCCGACCACAATGTTCCCACCCCTGCCCACCAACCAAGCAAGCTCCCAATGCACCTAACCCATAGCTTGACCACAATGTTCCCACCCCTGCCCACCAACCAAACAAGCTCCCAATGCACCTAACCCATAGCCTGACCACAATGTTCCCACCCGTACCCACCAACCAAGCAAGCTCCTAATGCACCTAACCCATAGCCCGACCACAATGTTCCCACCCCTGCCCACCAACCAAGCAAGCTCCCAATGCACCTAACCCATAGTCCGACCATAATGTTCCCACCCATACCCACAACCAAGCCAGCTCCCAATGCACCTAACCCATAGCCTGACCACAATGTTCCCACCCGTACCCACCAACCAAGCCAGCTCTCAATGCTCCTAACCCATAGCCCGACCATAATGTTCCCACCCCTGCCCACCAACCAAGCAAGCTCCCAATGCACCTAACCCATAGCCTGACCATAATGTTCCCACCCCTGCCCACTAACCAAGCAAGCTCCCAATGCACCTAACCCATAGTCCGACCATAATGTTCCACACAGTGAGATACCCGTGAGGACACCTGGGTAATATGCTAATTGAAATATTTTCACTATTTTACATATTTACATCACCATATTTCCCTGGTATGTCTGTGCAATCCCCGTTATCTCGTGGAGTATGTGGTGAATAACACCAGGCTGGTTCATGTTACGGCACTTGCTTTAGTGCATACTGCGGTCTGATTATGGAAGTTAAAGCAGCAATAATAATAATAATACTAATAATAATAATACTAATAATAATAATAATACTACCCCCCCCACTTTTTTTCTTATTTGTATGTGTAAAACATGTGACAATGTATAACTACATTCTTACCAAAGCTGCCAATCGCTTGGTGCTCCTGTTATAAATCTGTCATAATCCTGATGTGTGACTAACATAATGGCTGCTTCAGTCGGTGTAACTCAGCAGATACAATGTATCCTATTACTAAGGTAACATTATCAATTGTTACAGTTTGCAAACTGCAGGGAATATTGGCAACAAATTATAAGAAACAGGACAGTGTTGCAAATATCTTGCACTGCTTGGGAGGAAGGTTATAAGCGGGTACAGAAATCAAAGGATGCTTTAAAACTCATAAAAAATAGCATTAAGAGTTGAATAATATTTTTTTTAAATGCAGTATTATCTAATACTACCAAACAGTTTTTTTTTTTTTAAACATAAGATTTCCCATTTCGCTGCTTTGTCAGGTTCACATCGTGCTAAATAGGCAAACGGATCTTGCTGATTACACAGGAATCCCTGAATATACGGAACAGGTACGTTCCTGAAAAGTGGCCCCAAAAGCGAAATTCTGTACATCGAATACTATTTTCCCGTTGACTTCCATTATATATAACGGGAGATACGGAAAGCAAATCCGCCCCAGACAGAGTAACGTCGCACTTAACAATGCAGCAAGCTTATTTTAAACACATATTTAGTGGGAAATAATTATATTATAAAATATGAATAATAGTGGTCAGAATGAAGAGCCTGGGAAAGCAGTTCAGTATGAGAAGCGCTTGGGAACGACCTGGAGCCGGATGACTGCGCTAGGACAAATGACAGGCCGCACATTGTGCGATTTCTCCCCCTCCGCAAAATGTATAGTTTAGAGCAGGGGGACTCAACGCCGGTCCTCAATCCCTCCCAACAGGTCAGGGTTTCAGGATATTCCAGCTTCAGCACAATTAGCTCAATTAGAGGCTTAGTCGAAGACTGCTCCACCTGTGCTGAAGCAGGCATATCCTTGAAACCTGACGCAGGGGGTTGGGAATGTGAATTTTAACTTTCTGCATATTGAATTTCTTAGCCAAATTGATCAATTCTGTTATAGGGAAATTGTGTACATGGAGCTTCCGCATATCGAGGTTCTGTATATCGAGGTTCCGCATATCGAGGTTCCGCATATCGAGGTTCTGTATGCCTGTGTTCCTGCGTCCGTAGGGAGATCCAGCAGCACTAGAGGTACAGTATGTATGCGGGAAGAAGATCAATGTTCTATAGGGATACAGGTTCTTACAGTCTGTGCGGTGACTATTGAGAGACAGACAGGACTGGTCTCTAGATCCAGGGCTGGCGAACAGAAACAAGGAATTCTCACATGTAACTGAAACAAAAGCTGCTGTGTAACACCGAGTGTGTGTGTGTCTGTCTGTTTTCTGTATATTGATCTGAGTTGTGTAGCCATTTCCAAATCTAATAAACCGTACTAAACTAAAAACTGCGTCTGTTTTATTTACTGTTTTGGACACATTTTAATATTCTCAGACAGGGCCTCATTCTCAAAAGCAGTGGCACTCAATTCCAGTCCTCAACACCCCCCAAAAAGTCAGGTTTTCAGGATATCCCTGCTTCAGCATGGGGGACTCTGTCTTTGTCTGCACCACCTTTGCTGAAGCAGGGATATCCTGAAAACCTGACCTGTTGGTGGATCTTGGGGACAGGAGTTTCCCACACACTTTAAAGGGGAAAAATAAATTCCTTCCTGATTCCAAGAATTGGCCATCAGATTTCTCCCTGGATCAACATCCTTCCCATGTTTACTTATTTGGTATATCCCTGTATACCTTTCCTTTCTAAAAAGATGTCCAACCTTTTCTGGAAGATATCTATTGTATCTGCCATCACAGTCTCCATGGGTAATGAATTCCACATTTTAATTGCCCTTACTGTAAAGAACCCTTTCCTTTGTTGCTGGTGAAATCTCCCTTCCTCGAACCTTAAGGGATGGCCCCGAGTCCTTTGTACTGCCCGTGGGATGAATAGATCTTTTGAAATCTCCTTTTATTGCCCCCGAATATATTTGTTTATAGTTATCATATCCCCTCTTAGACGCCTCTTTGGTAATGTAAATAAATCTAATTACGCTAGCCTTTCCTCATATCAGATTATTCATCCCCTTTATTAATTTGGTGGCTCTTCTCTGCACTTTCTCTAGTTCCATAATGTATTTTCTAAGGAGTGGTGCCCAAAATTGTACTCCATATTCAAAGTGTGGTCTTACTAATAATGCTTTATAAAAGGGCATAATTATGTTTACTTCCTTTCCATTCATTGCCCGTTTAATACAAGATAAGCTCTTGTTTGCCTTTGCAGCTACTGCATGACATTGGGTACTATTGCTAAGCCTGCTGTCTACAAGCACTTCTAAATCCTCTCTATCAAGGATTCACCCAATTTATCCCCAAAAATGTGTAAGTCGCCTTTTTATTCTGGTTTCCCAAATGCATAACCTTACATTTATCTGTATTAAACCTCATCTACCATTTACCTGCCCAGGTTTCCAGTCTCTCCTAGTTGTCCTGGACAGAAATGACATCCCGATCTGATTTTATGAATAAAAAAAGCTCAACAACAATAGAACAGAATTGAGCAGGTAGAGAAACATTGTTGAAGCAGCAATCCATTGCTCATTTGTTTTACTTACACCCTGGTTAAACCTTGGCCTGTCTGCACCTCTCTCCTCTTGTCCAGTAGAACAGAGGCACATGAAGGTCTCACTCACTTAGCGGCCAATACAATGTGCAAACAACGTAGAAGAAATTGACTTTTGGCAGGGGAATTGCTGTTTTAGACATTGGGTGGGTAATTTACCAAAGCTACAATAATGTTCCTTTCCATGTTACTGACACTATTTACTGTGAGGTGGATATCTGGATCTAAGACTAAGGTGACATTGCAATTGGCGATATTAGTATCGTTGTAAAATACATCATGCACATTTCACCAGAAGATATACCCAAAAAGGAAGCGCAAAAGAGAAATGAACCATCAGTCTATATTCCAAAGCTTTATAAATTGACTCAAAATAACAATATCACATAAAATACATGAATAAATAAAAAAGATCACATAGGATCTGCAAACCCACACAGTCTGCACAATGGTGAATTCTCAAGTCAAAACCCACAGATTTAAAGGTATGTTTATCTAAGTATATCTTCCCTATCACTTTGACCATGGCTCAGATGATTGGTCTAACTTTAATAGTCTGACCAATGAGACATCTCTGAGAGGTATTTAAGACCTCTGGGTAATGGCCAAAAATTATTCCCTGAAGAAGTACTTAGATGTACGAAACGCGTTGGATGTATTTAGTTTATGCCAATTTATTGTTTTTTATTATCCCCTGTATCTGCATCATATTCAATACCATTTGGGTTTTTTTTGCTGATTGAAGCGGTTATTGCGCCGCTGTAGAGACTCTGAAGGACTTTCTTCTGCTCCTTCCTTATTGCCACGGGAACTGTGACGTCACCCCGCTACATCACGTGACGGAGCGACATCGTGGCACGCCGTGCAGGTGCATGCAATTGCGGAAGTGTCTGCTGAGCCTCTCCATCGGCTCTGAACTGCCCTGTCACTGCTGCAAACGGAGGATTGTAAGAAAAGAAGAAAAACTCCTGGAAGAGGCATACTGCCGCCTGAGACTTTGTTTCAGTGAGTGCTTGAACCTGCAGTTGAGCCAGACTGCTGCTAAGGAACTCCCTTGAAAGCAGCTTCCAGCTGGACAAAGAGTGTATGAGGGATCCTGTGCCCCACAACCACCACAGAGGCTCCTGCAAAGAAAGCTGATTCCCCTGTCTACAATCCTGGAGTGGTAACAAGTGTTATATACACTAAATGCTTATGTATTCTTTATTTGATGTACGCAGATTTTATACCCCAATATTATTGTAATACATTTTTATTACTTGCTTCACTATTTGGCGTTGTGCGCTGTTTTCTTTTTGTTTCCATGCCCATAACTTACCAGGCCTTACTGTCAGCAGGAGAGATGACTGTAGCCATTTTACAGTATGGTTACATTCTCCCCCTGGTGAATCCCACCGTCCCCGGCTGGGACCTAAATTTGAACACCTTTCGTCAGGAAGCACTATAAAATGGAACATTATTATTAGAACATCACACAGGTTCATAATAACATAATGAAGCAGTACACATCACGCCAAGCACGCCCCGACCAGCAGCCACGAGCCCGCGTAATGTCCTAGTACCTCCTAATAATAGTATCTTGGGTCCGGCTTCTTTACCTCTCGACCCCCCATGTCTAGGACAGTCACATGGTAGCTACGCTGTGACCCCCTCTCAGGCCTGTATACTACCCTATGCTTGTATACGCTCCTCCCAATGCTCCAAACCCTTATAAGGTGCTCTATCCTCTCTTCTGCCTTGTTACCAGTAATGGCACCCCCTTTGTTAACCATGTACTCCTCAATGGTCTCCCTTAGCCACTTGTCCCTATTCTCCTCGATCTCCTCCATGAGGGGTTCAGGAACGTATGGGTATTCCAACCCATGAGAGTACTTGTACTTCGCAATGATCGCCCTTTCCGCCCTACTACTCCTAGTTAGGTTGGCGTTCCCTGCTTTCCCTGGTAACACCCATGATAGGGGCTCGTCCAGATCTACGGGGTCATCTAATATACCGGGGCCCATGGGTTCGATTTCGTTTCGGTCTATCATGAGCCACCGATATTGCATTTCTTTCTTTCGTTCTGCGGGCGTGAACTCTCCCCTAGCCCACCAGTAATCTACCACATCATCTTTGCGTAGCAAAAACCGCGTGCGGTCCATCCAACCCACATACCCCTCGAATAAGGGTGCCCACCAACGGGTCTCCCTAGGCTTCTCATTCCACTCCTGAGAGTCCCCCTCGTCGGTACCTCCCCAGGAGCACACCCCGGAAGTCCCTGCAGAACGGGGCCTGGACCACCTTTCGTGTTTCTGGGCCTCACCAGAGGGTATATCCTCCTCCTCCGGCACCCACCGGGACTTAGATACCCGTCCCAATTGTCCTCCCCGGGATCCCTCCCCGGAATCGAAACTACTCGTTCTATCCCCAGTCCGGTTCTCTCCAACCCCCAAAGACCCGTCCGACACCCCCAAACTAGAGGATGATCCCCGGGAACAGGTGACTGGGACAGGGGCCTTAGCTAGGGCATGGGGTCGGGCAAAGGGGTAGGCAGTCGGAAGCCGCGGGGTTCCGACCCGTTCGCCTTCCTGAGATTGTCCCGTACCACTGGACAGTGGTACCGCCAGTGGCGTCTCACCCCTCTCCGGCCTCCGCGTACTCCGGTCCTTCTTGATCGATCGGGAATCACCACCCGATCACTGAGATGCGTGTCTCCTGCTTCCACTGGTTCCGCCGCCTCTACCGGAAACGCCTTCGTCACTGGAACCGGAAGCGTCGCCATCTTGGGATGGACCCCCATGCGGGATCTCTTCTACCACGATCAGGTCCGGAAGTTCCTCCACGTCCACGTGTGCCGTCCGGGCCTGGCACGGCCTCTCCTCCTCGGGCGATGGCATCGGAGCCTGGCAAGGACAAGGGCTAGCCTTACCAGTCCGCAGATTGGGCGTGGATCGCCCATGGCCACTGGACCCGCCGGTCCCGATGACAGCGGGGCTCCGCCTCTCCGGTTTCGGCTCCACCAGGGACACCCGACTCCGCCCACTGTCGCTGCCGGTAAGTGGCCGTTTGGTCCCATTTCCCCCACCGGGCACTGCCACCGGCCAGACCAGGGTACTCACTGGCTCTTTGGTTCCCTCGTCCGAGGGGTCCGCTCTTAGCGTACTTGGGGTCACCGAGCGCGGCGACCGCCTTCTCTTCTCACGGTCGGTTGCCAAACCGACCACATCACACTCCTCAGGGTCTGTACTTTTAGTCCATAGCGCACCGGGAAACTCGCCGGACAGCATAGCAGTATTCCCCCCAGGATCATTGTTCTGTATGGGCACGAAGGTAGGCATGGGCCACAGATATTGTGTGGCACACTGGGGACAGCGCGCGGCCGTGCCCATGGCGCCGCCGGGCAGCCGGCATTGTAGGCAGAGGCCTACTACTGTCTCCGTGCCCCCCACTCGTATCACTAACACCCCGCCGGGTATCGCGTAGGGTTGGGTCGAAACCATCCAGTTTGCATCCGGGGAGCAGGCCATATTCTTGGTAGGAGCTACTCGCAATACTGGTCTGTCCTGGAAGCTGGTTCCGCACGAGTGACCAACTGAGGTTGAATGGTCAGCCACTCCTTGGTTTAGCTCCTCCCTCCTCTAACACAGTTGGAATCCGCCCCCCGTGGTAACAATTATGGGCGGGTCCCACAAGGGAATAGGATGTCCTTTAATTAAGGCCGCGCCTCTCTCAGTCCTAGAGGGCGCGACCACAGCTTTCGCGCTTTTTTCCCCAACAGGGTGGGGCTCTGCTTTTGCCGCCAATTCCCACCGCTTCCTTGCAGCTGCCTTGCGTGCAAAGTATCCTTCTTTGCTGCACCCAATTTCCGCTGCCGGAACTTCTTTTGGTAGTGGTACCGGCAGCGCACCAGCTCCTGGGCCCACGGGGCATAGCTGGAAACCACTCCCCCTGGTAGATATTAGGGGAGGGTCCCACAGGCTAAGTGGTTGACTCAGCATGGGGCTGAGCGAGTCTCTGTCCGTGAAGGCGCGGCCGCAGCTTTCGCGCCATACCCCCCACGCGGGCGGGGCTCCCCAATTGGCGCCACTTCGGGCCAATTCTTAGTAATTTGTGCATCCGCAGAATAGTCTGCCATCGGCCCACGCGGTCTCCCAGAGAAGCGGGAGCCGCCATTTTGTAAGTCCTTTCCATCCCCCACAATTTCAATGTCCTCTACACAGTCCTCCAGGGCGGCGCCCCGTTGTCCTAGACAGGACCAGAACGGTGCGGCCACAGCTTTCGCTCCACTCCAGAGCAGACTTGAAAAAGACAGTTCAGCAACAGCGTTTTCTTCAGTGGGGCGCACGCCACGTGTGCTTTCCCCATCAACCTCTGGTCGCCATTTTGGACTATCCGCACCGCGCGGATCCTCCATTCTTGCGTAACAGTTATCGTACATGGGGGCTCCTCTCTGCGGGGCAGCCACCACACCGGTACAATAAAGATGTCTCTGATGCACCACCACATGTGTACCTAATGTAGGCTGGACTCATGTATGCACTACCTCAGGCTAGGCTCACTCTTTCAGTGTCTTCTGTATCTCCTTCCTCCCAGTCTGTGTTCCCTATGGTAAGAGGTCTGGAATGGGCTAGAGTACTCTGGGGCTTCCATGCAGTACTGGGGCGTCTACCTGTCTTGGTTAGCCTAGCGCAGACCCTCTCCAGGATTCCTGACCATGTTAACAGGCTATCCCTTCTGGCATCCTACCAACTAGCACTACCTCACAGTGACTAGGACAGCTATAGCCCGGCTCCAAACCCCCAACTCCTTTCAGGCCCCTAGGTCGTCCCTGCGAACTGACACACGCCATCAGCCCCCTTGACCGCCCCTAGATCCGTCCCAACGCAGCACAAAGTGGCAGCAGACACTCTCCCTGTTTCCAAGTGACCTAGCTAAAGCCTGTCCTGTTGACAGGTCCTCTCAGCAGCACCTCCAAATGTAACGGTTTTTGTGAACTGGCCTGACCCCCCCAATCTCATATTGGCCCCTGTGGTCTAACCAGTCCCCGTTACGGTGTAGTGTCTGGTGGTGCACCTGTTGGCTACAGGACTCCTGAGTCTCCCGCATGATGGTGTATGGGGATTTGCCAACCCAGACAGGCAGCTGAGGTAGTGTGCTTGAGTCCTACCTAGATCCAGTGCAGCGCCTCCACCTCATCAGGGTCCCTTCGGTCACTCGGGGATGGTCCTGGCGAGGAACTCCTCTGTGGTGCCCCTCTCCGTGCAATAACTGCACACTTGCACACGAGAGTGTTGGTAATCAAGGACATTCTTTATTGGTACGGTGGGCCAGCTGCCCTCCACAATGGGGTGTATTCAGCCCTCCATTGTTCACCGTACTTCCCTTTGAAAGGTGTGTCCTCCTAATGTAGGGATTCCCTATCCCCGCAGGGATATTTCACCTGTGCCAGGTCCCTGGTCACAGTCTCATAGTCCTTATAATACCCTAACTCTGATCTTCCTCTGATAACTTCTAGACTAGACAGAACTAACTTTTGGTCAGTGCTGTGCCTTATGTATCCTCTGGGGGCTGACACACCTCTGACATCACCAACCAGGGAGTCAGAGCCTGTGACCACTCCCATCCATACATAGGGCACCTCACCAGGGTGTGAGGGCAAACCTCCATATTTACTGCTGGCATGCCCATAACTTACCAGGCCTTACTGTCAGCAGGAGAGATGACTGCAACCATTTTACAGCATGGTTACATTTATATATGTGTCAAAAAGGAAAGCTATTGAGCGTGGCAATTGTATACAATTGGTGTTTTATGTGAAGGAGTGGCATGGGGCACGAAGAGGTGTGTAGGGTGGTATGGGCACAAGGCGACGGGGATATTAATGATTCCACCTGTCAAGCAGTAATGCAAACAGCAGGCTTAGTAATAATGCTCAATGTCAGGCAGTAGCTGCAAAGGCTAATAGAATGTTTTCTTACATAACACTTTTTATGGATGGAATGGAAGACAGCATAATTCTGCCACTGTATAAATCCTTCCTTAGTAATATACAGTACGTTAGGGTTGTTTACATTACAAAATAGGTGTCTAAGAGGGAATAGGATAACTATTTACAAATATATCAGGAACTTTTGAGAGAATGTTCATCCTGATGGCACTAGAAGTGACAGACAGGAGTCATCACTTGAGGAAAGGGGGTTTCATCAGGAACAAATGAAAGGGTTCTTTATAGTAAGGGTACGTAAAATGTGGCATTGTTATGCATGTGATGGCAGATACAATAGATATATTTAAGAAAAGGTCAGGCATCTTTTTAGAAAATAAAGGTATGTAGGGTTTTACCAAATAAGTAAACATATGAAGGATGTTGATTCGATGAAAAAAAGGAATTTATTTCCCCCCCATACGAGACATAATTAGTTGTTTCACTGGGGGTTTTCTGTTTGCCTTCCTCTGGATAAAATCGGATTAAACATTTTTAAAGAGATGGAAAAATAACCAGAAAATAGTGCAATGAAACTCATCGATACATCAAACTCATGGTTCCGGGCTCTGACCATATCAAACCCCTGGGAAAGAACAAAATGGCAACTATGGCTTCATTAAAAGAGATGTGTGAATTATTTGCCGACATTCATCTTCCACTGTGAATGTATATAGGGAGATGCGAATATTCACAGCTCAACGGCCAATCGGGCTCATTCGCTTCTTTAAAAAAAAAAAGTATTCCTGGACCCCCAGCGAAGGTGTGAATGTCTGCGTTAGGGGCCACAAGAAGAAGCACATCAGAGATACCTGGGAGATATGCTAATAGGATATGCAAAGTGAATGATTTCTAGCATGGTCCCAGGTATGGGTATCTCAGGTGAGATTCTTTTTGTGCACAGGTGTCGTCTCCATGCGTTGCTTTGAGGTGGGTAAGAGGGGACCCTAGTAAGATAGTACTCCTTCCCCCCCCCCCTAAAACCCATGTTTCAGGGCTACCTGGTGTACCTATAACAGCTGTGAGGATAGGCTTTGTTCCAGGGAATACCTCTTTTGCATAACAGCACTAACGTCCATTATAGTAACTCTGAAAGCTGCACTTAACACCTAGTGAGCCTTGAACATACCCGTTAGCTCTTAACGAGATGTTAACTTAAGTTTACGCCTCATTAACTCAATCACTGAGCTGTGTGGATCTGGTCCTCAGGGATGTGCTCTATTGACACGCTGACCAGTTCTTCTTGTTCTGGAGGTCTGTAGATCACCCCAGAATAACAACCTTCCCATCTGGTTCTAGGGTTGCCCAAAGAGTCGGTGTCTTCTCAAGTACCTTGTGCTAAAATACCCTTTGTTATTTTTCACGTAAAAAGCAACTGCTCCTTCCTTTCTACCTGTCTTTTCTAAATATAGTATAGCCTGGTACAGCTAGGCATCAGGGCTGATTTTCATTGTACTATCACTCAGTAATTGCCACAATATCCAAAACATTATTTCAATTAGTTCTGGTATTTTATTTCCCAAACTGCAAGCATTTGTATGCATGGCCTGAAGACCTTTGTTACTGCTTTTCTAAACCCCGGCTGTTTCTCTGTATTACTTCTCTGGGCGTGTATGTGTATACCGGTATTACCTCTCTGGGCATGTATGTGTATACCGGTATTACCTCTCTGGGCGTGTATGTGTATACCGGTATTACCTCTCTGGGCGTGTGTATGTATACCGGTATTACCTCTCTGGACGTGTATGTGTATACCGGTATTACCTCTCTGGGCGTGTATTTGTATACCGGTATTACCTCTCTGGCTGTGTATGTGTATACCGGTATTACCTCTCTGGGCATGTATGAGTATACAGGTATTACCTCTCTGGGCGTGTATGAGTATGCCGGTATTACCTCTCTGGGCGTGTATGTGTACCGGACCGGTATTACCTCTCTGGGTGTGTATGTGTATACCGGTATTACCTCTCTGGGTGTATGTGTATACCGGTATTACCTCTCTGGGCGTGTATGTGTATACCTCTCTGGGTGTATGTGTATACCGGTATTACCTCTCTGGGTGTGTATGTGTATACCGGTATTACCTCTCTGGGAGTGTATGTGTATACCGGTATTACCTCTCTGGGTGTGTATGTGTATACCGGTATTATCTCTCTGGGCGTGTATGTGTACACCGGTATTACCTCTCTGGGCGTGTATGTGTATACCGGTATTACCTCTCTGGGTGTGTATGTGTATACCGGTATTACCTCTCTGGGCGTATATGTGTATACCGGTATTACCTCTCTGGGCGTGTATGTGTATACCGGTATTACCTCTCTGGGCGTGTATGTGTAACGCCTGTATGCCCGCAGACCTGGCCAGTCCCCAGTACTGAGGTGGGTAAGGGTATAACACGCACCCACAGCAGTGAGGGCGTGCCCGGAGTGTGGTAAATAGCGTTGCCGGGCCTGGAGAGTAAGGGTTAACGTATATTTGCTGAGTCCAGGGTGCCAGAGGTCGGAGGGTAAAGTCCAAGTGCCAGAGTTCAAGGGCTGAAGAGAGCAGCGTAGTGATGTCCGTAAGCCAGGGTTCAAGAGCAGGAGAAGGCAGCGTAGTGATGTCCGTAAGCCAGGGTTCAAGGGCAGGAGAAGGCAGCGTAGTGATGTCCGTAAGCCAGGGTTCAAGGGCTGGAGAAGGCAGCATAGTGATGTCCGTAAGCCAGGGTTCAAGGGTTGGAGAAGGCAGCGTAGTGATGTCCGTAAGCCAGGGTTCAAGGGCTGGAGAAGGCAGCGTAGTGATGTCCGTAAGCCAGGGTTCAAGGGCAGGAGAAGGCAGCGTAGTCAAATCCAAAGCAGAGTTCAAGTTCAAACCAAGGGAATCCAAACAGGGGCAGGGACAGGAACCAGAGCTGAAACAGACAAGGGAGCTAGGCATAGACACTGCACACACAGGAGCTACAGGAAAGCTATGCAGAGCAATGACTGGAAGCACAGAGTGGGGTTAGGAAGAAGGACCAATAGGGATGAGGGGTGGAGCAGAGGCTTGAGTGAGTGTTTGCAGGGATAGGTCTGTGAGAGCAGGGGAGGAGACAGGGAAGTAATCCAGGGAGATGGCTTGTAGGCAACAGGGGGCGGAGCCAGTGCTTGGGAACGGCAGATAACTAGAGCGGGTGCGCGCGCATTCTGTAAGCCTGTTATGCGCGCACACCGCGCGTGTCACAGGGCGTGAGGGGCACACCGACGGGGAAATGCTCGGCACTGGAGGCGGAGGAGAAGCGGGGGAGTCAAGGGCTGGGGCAATGGAGGCACGCCGAGGAGCGCGCGCCACACGGGGATTAACGAGCGATCGGGAACGGAGGAGGAGTGCTGCCCAATTACCGGAGCTTAGGAGTGGGACCCTCCCCGGGTATAAAAAATGGCTCCCTATCAAATTCAAGTAGAAAAATAAGGCAGTGCCCTGCCAAGAGTAACAGAAGGAGGCTCACGGTTTATAGCAAAAAAAGTAGATTTATTACATAAAAAAAGTGGACAAAATGGTCCCCCCTAAGCCGCAGCAGGGGTCCACCAACGCGTTTGATAAAGGGCATACTGCCCGAAACGCGTTGGTGGACCCCTGCTGCGGCTTAGGGGGGACCATTTTGTCCACTTTTTTTATGTAATAAATCTTTTTTTGCTATAAACCGTGAGCCTCCTTCTGTTACTCTTGGCAGGGCACTGCCTTATTTTCCTACCTGTTCCTGCTGCCTACCTGGGAGATTGCACGCCTATGGAAATTCTGATGTTGGATACTCCAGGAGAAACTGAGTGAGTGTACTTTATGGGTCGCTGTGCCCTTTCTTTCTCCTCTGATTAATGGGACGTTGGTCTGTACTACTTATTTATGGCGCCGCTGGCATTAGGTACTAGTCCCCTAACCCTATTAGGGCTACGTTATGCTATATGCTTACATGGAAGGAGTTTATCCTAACTGCAGTTTATTATGCCAAACAGGACTTGTTTTTTCTGACGCACTGGCTTTCAACACAACCTTATCAAATTCAGTCTGTTCTAGGGCTGTTCCGCGTAGCCTGGTCCTTAGGGAGTAGGCAGAATTCTACCTCACCCCATCAGGGGGTGAAGGGGTGAAGACTAGCCCAGGGGCCACAAGCTCCTGGGGGCCTAGTCCAGGGAAGAAGGCATGCAGAGCTGTGAGGGATATGTCTGTGAACATTAATGAAACGTGACCCTCTCTTGTATGAGAAGGAACTGTATGAGCTCGTTTGCCAATAAATCCTGTTGTACCGTTCCTGTACCGCCTCTGGCAGAGCCCTGCACCATCCTGAGAACCTGTCCTGTTATCCTACTCCCCATACCAATGCCAAGACTCAGACCTCCTGTAAGCCAACAGGTGAGTACTACAGCACCATAAGGCTGAGTCCCCGCGGCGCTGAGCGCGCCGGGTGTCCTGCATGAACGCGCGCGGGGGGGGGCAATGCGGGTAGTTGAGCGCGTTGGAAAGTATAATTTTTTTGTTTAAGCGCCGAGCGTGTGTGGGTGTTACATGTAGGATTATGTTTTGGTGTCACATGTTGATTCTTTGATTGTAACTATGATTAAAGTATATATGATTCTCTTTCATTGCATTCTGCTCGGACGCTTTGCACATTGTTAATTATTGTTGAATAAAAACATTGCAAGAGTCTGGATTTTCTTACGTTTCCTGTATTCGTTTTTTTGACTGTCTTTCTGCTTATTAAGGCCCTTGTTTACTAAGTGGTGCTGTTCCACATGGCAGCTTCACATTGACCATTATGATGCCGTCTTTGTGAACACTTCAGAATTCAGATTCCATTCCAAGTTCTTATTTTCTGATCCCTCATTCTTAATCCGCCACCGACTCCCATGGCGTGGCCGCCTGCCGCCGATTGTCCCGAGATTGCAGAGGCGTCTGCTGGGTAATTTCAGTGGGGTCCACTCCGTCTGTCTCTGCCACCGCCGGGAGATATAGTGACGGACAGAAAAGAGACAATGACCAATTATATCTGCAACATGCGCTGACTTGTGACAGGCTGGCACCGAGAAACAACGCACCAGCAACTTGTACCTCCCTTCTATTGCAGGTCATCGTAGAGAGACGCAGAACAACGAGAAATGAGGCTCAGTGAGATGAAGACGCAACAAGCCGTCCGTTTCCCGGGGCTGTATCACTGCCTCCAACTGGTCGCCGTGCTGCTTGTCTATGGGCCCAGGTTCCATTACTGCTGCTTTTCCTGCCTCACCCAACCCAGTGAAAGGATGTTAGCCTGTGAGACGCTAGCAAATCACACCAATACTGTGACTGCCATAGCGTGTCTGCAACTGCTGGAGAATACATTTGCACCGCTGAATGATTACATAATACGTATGTTATCATTGTATCTCATCCCAAAGTTTTGTCGCCGAGAGGTACCTGCTTGTATATCCCTGTGCCCGCCCTATGAGTAGAGATATGAGAAGTACTCTCACGCATTGTCTCGTCGGCCATATTCAACGCGTGCAATCTCGCCATGCACCGGCTGCGCCAAATGGGCTTGAAAACGCTATTACTTTGCAGAACTAGAGATAGAGCCCAAATGTCGTGGTTGTAGATTTTAAGTGAATGTGCGATATCGTGGAATATTGCAACACTAAAATTGAGGCGTTTCTTGAATTAAAAAGCACAACGATCGGTTGCATAAATGTGACACTTTATATAAAAAACAATCAAAGCATTTGCGATAGGTGGTAACCTGTTTCAGGGGTGTGCGTGGGGCTTAATGGTATCTGTGTTCATTTCTACCTCTATGTTGTTCCGGGTGCATGATTGGGGGTCATTTACCAAAGTCTTCTATCTGCACAACTGCGTCTAAACCACCGCAAGAACAATGCGCCATGTTTATCAACGAAGAAAATCCCATTGGTAGTGCTATGCCTTAACCCTTTCACTGACAGAGAGGCCACTGCATCAGCCTCTCTGGCACGTCATGAGCATGTGATCGCGCCACAGCGAGGGTTTCCCTCGTCGTTTTAACATCTCCTACGTAACTGGTGAACGCGAGCACCCGAAGAAAGTGAGCGAGAAAAGGCACGATGTTCACAACATGTCACAAGGGCCCCATGAGTGGCGTGCAGCCCACGTAACGTTCAGTGGAGGTAATTCGGGCGCCCAACCAGCTCACATATCTGGTGCATTATTTGTGCCTCAATTTTGCAGCTAGGAAACTTTGGTAAATCGCCCTCTACCACTATTGGTCAAAACCATGGGAAGTGCCAGCAACCAGCAGCTCTTTATCGACAATCTGTTCCACCATTTTTCTTGCCCCAACAGAATACTCCCCACCCTAAACAGCTAAGCTACACTTTAACTTGCCCAACTCCCTAAATGCCCTACTAGGGCATTCCCCAGCGATCCACACAAAGTACAGTGGAAGTTTCAATGGTTTTATGATGATATCATTGTTATTACAGTAATGTAAGCATATAACAGCCTGGTACAGCGCTACCACTGGCAGCAACCAGTCTTGAAGCCAGCAAGACTTCAACCGCACCAAACATGCCCAACGAACACCCACCAACAGTCTGAATACCAGGAGGCAACCCGGGTGATCGTATATCCTCGGCGGACGCGGTTATATACACTTCCTTCAGAATGAGGTGCGCCTGTTTCGCGGTTTCCGGCATGGCGCCACTGTTGTGCCTGAGTGTGAATGATCTCCAGTGTAGATTCTCTGCGTCCTGTGCCGTTTTCCTTTGGACCCTCCCGTGTGTTTCTCACCTCCTGTGTAATATTGTGTCCTCGCAGCGTACGCACTGAAGGACACCATTCAACAGGCAATGCAATTTGTAGTCACAGAGATCCAGCACGAGAAATACAAACGTAAGTACAGTAGCTTCAAAGCAGCAACAGGGGCGGCCAACTCTAGTCCCCAGGGGACACCAATAGGTCAGCTTTTAAGGATATCCCCGATTGAGCCACCTGTGCTGAAGCAGGGATAGCCTTAAGACCTGACCTGTTGGTGGCCCTTGGTCAAGGATAACTTAATGTGACGTTATTTAGGTTGTACCTAAACGGGCGTTGACCCCAATACAGATACAGATATGGCAGGAGGACGCTTGCAGGGTCTGGGTGGGTGGAACAGAATACAGAATGTGTCGCACACCAATAGAAAACTGCCACTTATGCCACTGCTCCTAATGCCAGGGCAGACCGGCTGCTGTCCGGTACATGAATCCAAACAAAAGGAGAATCAAGGCACGTTGGTTTTTCAAAAACAAATTTATTGAGCCAGAAAAGTGGACTGACTTTTCAGGGGCTGTACGTGCAGCCTTCATCAGGGGCTGTATGTGCAGCCTTCATCAGGGCTGTATGTGCAGCCTTCATCATGGGATGTACGTGCAGCCTTCATCAGGGGCTGTACGTGCAGCCTTCATCAGGGGCTGTATGTGCAGCCTTCATCAGGGCTGTATGTGCAGCCTTCATCATGGGATGTATGCGCAGCCTTCATCAGGGGCTGTACGTGCAGCCTTCATCAGGGGCTGTACGTGCAGCCTTCATCAGGGGCTGTATGTGCAGCCTTCATCATGGGATGTATGTGCAGCTTCATCAGGGGCTGTACGTGCAGCCTTCATCAGGGGCTGCACGTGCAGCCTTCATCGGGGGCTGTACGTGCAGCCTTCATCGGGGGCTGTACGTGCAGCCTTCATCATGGGATGTATGTGCAGCTTCATCAGGGGCTGTACGTGCAGCCTTCATCAGGGGCTGCACGTGCAGCCTTCATCGGGGGCTGTACGTGCAGCCTTCATCGGGGGCTGTACGTGCAGCCTTCATCATGGGATGTATGTGCTGCTTCATCAGGGGCTGTATGTGCAGCCTTCATCATGGGATGTATGTGCAGCTTCATCAGGGGCTGCACGTGCAGCCTTCATCGGGGGCTGTATGTGCAGCCTTCATCAGGGCTGTATGTGCAGCCTTCATCATGGGATGTATGTGCAGCTTCATCAGGGGCTGTACGTGCAGCCTTCATCAGGGGCTGCACGTGCAGCCTTCATCGGGGGCTGTACGTGCAGCCTTCATCGGGGGCTGTACGTGCAGCCTTCATCATGGGATGTATGTGCAGCTTCATCAGGGGCTGTACGTGCAGCCTTCATCAGGGGCTGCACGTGCAGCCTTCATCGGGGGCTGTACGTGCAGCCTTCATCGGGGGCTGTACGTGCAGCCTTCATCATGGGATGTATGTGCAGCTTCATCAGGGGCTGTATGTGCAGCCTTCATCATGGGATGTATGTGCAGCTTCATCAGGGGCTGCACGTGCAGCCTTCATCGGGGGCTGTACGTGCAGCCTTCATCGGGGGCTGTACGTGCAGCCTTCATCATGGGATGTATGTGCAGCTTCATCAGGGGCTGTATGTGCAGCCTTCATCGGGGGCTGTATGTGCAGCCTTCATCAGGGGCATGTAAAGGGAATCAAAGATCCGGAGCACGACGGATTTTCGAATCAAAGTAGAAATGCATTAGCCACACAACGTTTCGACCAACAAACGTGGTCTTTATCAAGTGTCACGGCGTGAATAAAAATCCGCAGTGCTCTGGATCCATTTCCTATACTGAATCTGGATTACTCTGGCAGGTACTCCTTGAACCCGCAGCACCGGTAAGTGTATGTATTTAGTTACAATTCTTGTGGTCTGCAGCATATTACCATTGTTTTTTTTTATCAAGGGAATGGCGTGAGTGGCTGACCCTCAAGGGTCCAATCTTTAAAGTCCTTGTGGACGGGTCTAACACCACAGGCATCATTTAAATGACATACTGTTGCGTCCCAGCATTATTTCCATGTCCTCGCCTCTCCATTCAGTAAAAGCCCCATTTTGGGGTCTGAAAAGGAGAAACGCCAATTTTAGCTGCAAGTTTAATAACGTGCATTTCATAAGCACCATGATCCAGTATATTATATTTTATATGGATCACATCTGTATTTCTTAAGGCATCTTTTATATATGTGAAGTGATATTTAAGTAATAATCCCAGAAGAACAGGGCATTACTGGCCAATAATGCCTGGGCTGGTAGAGTTGAAGGCCCGAGGCGGAGCCGAGGTAACTCAGCTAGGTCATTATTGGCCAGTAATGCCCTGTTCTGAGGGGATTATTACTATTATAGGCAAAAAGTAGGCTTTTAACAATTTTGTTTTTACATTTTTCATAAAAAAAAGATAGACACTTGCATATTGAGATTGATTTTTATCAACATAATATTCTACATTTCTTATGCTTTTACTGTACTTGAAATGAAATTGTACATACACACAGACAATGCATTCCCCCTCTACATATGTAACAGTGTTTCCCCCACCCAACGGGAGATTCTGCCATTACTGGTCGTGTGGTGCATGATACCTGCTGGTAACAGGAGGGCTGAGTTGTCCGCCGATGGTAGTGGGAACACAGGACTAGGCTTCTGGGGTACATTACGCGTATCTCTAGCAGTGCAGCGCCTCCATCTGCCGCAGGCTCCAGATGAATGGAGGCGATCTCCTACGGTAGAATTACTCCCTCTCCTCCCAGTAAGATCACACACAGCCAGGAGGCATAACAACTCAGGAACAGGCTTATTCTTGGTACACGAACAGTACACCGCAGGCTTCTGCCCAATACAGTCTCTGACTCAGCTACCCAGCTGAAGGATGGTCCTTGGACAACCACTACAGGTCGAGGGCCCCTGTAACTGTCCTAGCTCTTCCCTGCCCCTCTATCAGGGGCAGAGGTATGGTGCACACTCACTCTCCCCCTAGGGGAAGAGTACCAGAGAAGGCCCAATACTCTCTAATGTGTGACCTGCCTCCCTCAAGTGGGGAGAGGCACTCTAAATTTTGGGCGGCGATGCCCTTATGTACAGCCAGGAAGAGGGCACCAGGTCTGTCCCATGATTGGACATGCTCAGGCCTGATGTCACCGCTTGTGCAACCTCAACTTACCGGGATTCACCTGGCTTCTGGTCACGTCGCCATGACAACACATTGTCAAATAACGCCGCGGAGTCATGTGACGTGACATGTCGTTATGGCAACATGTGTCAAATGTCGCTGCGGGGTCACGTGATGTCATGTGACCCTCGGTCACTGGAGAGGGGGGGGTGCGAGCTCTGGGGCCGGCACAGGGGGGGGGGGGAGTGCAGCAAAATAACTTTGCACATCCCTGATCTAGAGCAGCGGTGCGCAAACTGGGGGGCGCGCCCCCTCGGGGGGGCGCAAGATTATGTAGGGGGGGCGCAGGCTGCGTGTGGAGAAACCTGGGGACGGGCAGAGCTGTGCCAGAAGCTCCGTGCAGAGGCTGCTTCCAGTTCTCTGCTGTGTCTTGCAGAGGGGGCGGGGCCTTGCTGCGGGGCCTTGCAGAGGGGGCGGGGCCTTCCCTGCACACAGACAAGCCCTCCTCCTCCTCCTGTCTTTTACCCGCCCGTTTTCAGCAGCACATGGGGGGGACCGGAGCAGGTTTAGTTACTCTCTCCCCCTACCCACTGTGTGTGTGTGTGTGTGTGTGTGTGTGTGTGTGTGTGTGTGTGTGTGTGTGTGTGTGTGTGTGTGTGTGTGTGTGTGTGTGTGTGTGTGTGTGTGTGTGTGTGTGTGTGTGTGTGTGTGTGTGTGTGTGTGTGTGTGTGTGTGTGTGTGTGTGTGTGGAAATGTGTGTGTGGAAATGTGTGTGTGGGGAAATGTGTGTGTGGGGAAATGTGTGTGTGTGTGGAAATGTGTGTGTATGTGTGTATGTGTATGTGTGTGTGTGTGTGTGTATATGTAGAAATGTGTGTGTATATGTAGAAATGTGTGTGTATATGTAGAAATGTGTGTGTATATGTAGAAATGTGTGTGTATATGTAGAAATGTGTGTGTATATGTAGAAATGAGTGTGTATATGTAGAAATGAGTGTGTGCTGTGTTGGTTGTGATTTGAGTGGGTGTGTGTGTGTGTATATGTATGTGTGTGTATATGTATGTGTGTGTATATGTATGTTTGTGTGTGTATATATATGTGTGTGTTTGTGTGTGTATATATATGGACTGTTGTGTGTGTGTTTGCGTGTGTGTGCCTGTTGGTTGTCTGTGTGTGTGTTGTGATTGAGTGTGTGCTGTGTTGGTTGTGATTTGAGTGGGTGTTGTGTGTATGTGTGTGTGTATATGTATGTATGTGTGTGTGTGTTTGTGTGTATATATATATGGACTGGTGTGTGTGTGTGTGTGTGCTGTGCCTGTTGGTTGTCTGTGTGTGTGTGTGTTGTGGTTGAGTGTTGTGTGTGTTGGTGGTGATTATGTGAGTGTTGGTTGTGACTGTGTGTGTAGCGATTGAGTGTGTGCTGTGTTGGTTGTGATTTGAGTGTGTGTTGTGTGTGTGTGTGTGTTGTGATTGAGTGTGTGTGTTGGTTGTGGGTGTTGTGATTGAATGCAGCGTTGCACAAACTGAGGGGGGGACGCCCCAGGCGCAAGATTATTTAGGCGGGGCGCGTGCAGCAAAACCTGGTTGTGCAGGCGAAAAAGATGTGCGCGCGCGGGCGGCCAAATAGAATAGTGCAGGTGGGGCCACGTGATTTGGAGGTACGCGGAGGAGCACGCCCCAGCGCTGTGATGTCAAACGCCCCTCCCTCCGGTGTCTGCCTACAATAGCGCTGTGGTCCTGCTCTCCTCCGCTGGCAACCTGCTTCGCTGCGATCCTCTTCAAGTGTGAGGGTAGGCTGCCAATATATCAATCATACTATGAATGTACAGAAATAATAAAAAAAAGTGTAAACACTTCCCCACTCGTGCTTGCAAAATTATGCAGGACACCCTGTGCTCATGCTTGGAGAGTTGGTGATGTCACCGCTCTCAGCGGCAGCGTGGACGCAGCCTAATTTTGCAAGAGCGAGCTGTTGAAGTATGTAAGTATTTAGGCTGCGCTTATTGTGCCGGCGACGCAACATCGCCCGAAAACAAATGCATTGGCGCCGCCGCGTGCGCTTATAGTAAGCGTGACGTGGCGACGCGATTTTTTGAAGCTGGCAATATTTGATTTTTAAGGGGCTGTCGCCTCATATGACAGCCCCTGAACCAATCAATGGCCTGGTCGCCCACGCCGCCGCCGCAAAGCGAAATACAACTTTCGCTAGCGGCGACGGGTGACGTCGCGGGCACTATATGCGCGGCCTTAGACATATTTGTATTTACATTGTATACCGTTTAATAAAGGGTTTTTTTTCATGGGATTTTGATTACATCAGGCAGGGGGGCCCGAGAAATTTCATGGATAAAATGGGGGGCTCGGCATAAAAAGTTTGCTCACCCCTGATCTAGAGTAACCAACTCAGAAGGACATCTAGTTCGCCTCTTCATACATCCATAGAGAATTCCATGAGGGTCAAAAGAGAAGGGAGAGGGGGATCCCACATAGAAAGACAAAGCAAATATAGTGAAGATTGCTTTAATATATAAAAAACACAAAGTAATGCACTTACATAGGCAGCTTTGAGACGTGCATTTAGACCACCCTGGGTCCCAGCACTGGACCTCCATTCTGCCCCGGATCCTGCTTACACGGCCGCTCCAGCAGTAAATGAAATCACAGGGTTGAAAATTCTGGAACCACATCTTAGCTGCAGTCCTCCAGCAGCAAACATCTGTCCTCCCAAAGTTCCTATGCTCAGCCAACCTCCGCCCTACGCGTTTCGCTCAAATATGAACTACCTCAGGGAACAGCCCCTTACAGATAAGCAGTGCAATTTGCGCTTGCACCTCTTTTTTCTGACTCCCAGTCTGACCCTGTAACAACTGACCCTGCGTCACTAACATCATCATTACCATCAATCACAGCATTATCATGCTCACCTGATCCTGCCACCTGGACACCTGGCTGACCAGTCCTGGATCTTTTGTGCGCCGCACGGTTCCCACTGCTGGTCCCCGGTTCGGTGACACTTCCCTGTGCCCCTGGTTCCGGCATATCTGCCGAGGAGCTGGCCTGAACAAGATGAACCCCCGGGGTCAGTGGCAGTGGAGCTGCCGGGGGCGGGATCCACCACTGGGTATGGGCCATTACAGGGGCAGAGGGTA
This sequence comes from Ascaphus truei, assembly GCF_040206685.1. NCBI lineage: Eukaryota > Metazoa > Chordata > Amphibia > Anura > Ascaphidae > Ascaphus > Ascaphus truei. Next base: position 132,689,574 of record NC_134488.1, read on the forward strand.
AGGGGGGGAAAGACCCCCCTCCCCCCCCCAAGGCGAGGTGTTGCGTGCCATGGGGGCCTGACGTAAAAGGGGGGTTGACCACAGGGATAGCCTGACGGAGGATAGCTCCATCCCTGGGGTCCTGCAGCTGTGAGGACAAGGGGGAGGGTGGCTGGGGTTGAAACAACATTCACCCTGTTTCGGGTGTCCAGGGGGTCTGCTGCGGGGGGTGGGAGGGGGTGTTATGTGCTCCAAAGTAGGCATGAGGGGAGCTGGGGAAGGCATGGGGGGGCACTGGGGTGCCGGGGAAGGCATGGGGGGCACTGGGACAGTTGCAGGAAGCGCTGAGGCAGGCATGGGGGGCGCTGGTGTGGGCGGCATAGCAGGTGCCAGAAGTCTTACTTTAGGCATCGAGTTCGCCGGGGCAGGCATGGCGGCCGCTGGGGGAGGCACGGGGGCCGGTGTGTTAATCAAAATTAGTGTCGGACTCTTGCAGAGTTTAAATACCCGTGCCTGCCCGAGCCCCCCCCCCCCTGAAGGGAATAGAGCCGGCCTTCATGGCTAGCAAACACCTGGAGGCACAACAGCCCTTATGTGGGCGACAGCCCCATCTTGGGACCTCTGCCTTTCTCAAACTCGGCTGCTGCTGCTACAAACACACAAACTATGTAGCTATTAACACAAACTTGACAGACACACAAACTCTGCTGCAACACACACACAAACGCTCCCTCCTCACTGTGTCCTGTGCGGCAGGGTGGGGGAGGAGACAGTGCCTGGCTGCAGGCAGGGAGGGGGAGGAGTTATTGCCTGGCTGCAGGCAGGGTGGGGGAGGAGTTATTGCCTGGCTGCAGGGAGGGGGAGGAGTCAGTGCCTGGCTGCAGGGAGCAGGAGGAGTCAGTGCCTGGCTGCAAGGAGGGGGAGGAGTCATTGCCTGGCTGCAGGCAGGGTGGGGGAGGAGTTAGTGCATGGCTGTAGGGAGGGGGAGGAGTCAGTGCCTGGCTGCAGGCAGGGAAGGGGTGGAGTTATTGCCTGGCTGCAGGGAGGGGGAGGAGTCAGTGCCTGGCTGCAGGCAGGGTGGGGGAGGAGTTATTGCCTGGCTGCAGGGAGCGGGAGGAGTCAGTGCCTGGCTGCAGGCAGGGAGGGGGAGCAGTCAGTGTCTTGTTGCAGGGAGGGGGAGGAGTCAGTGCCTGGCTGCAGGCAGGGAGGGGGAGGAGCCAGTGCCTGGCTGCAGGCAGGGAGGGGGAGGAGTCAGTGCTGGCTGCAGGCAGGGAGGGGGAGGAGTCAGTGCCTGGCTGCAGGCAGGGAGGGGGAAGAGACAGTGCCTGGCTGCAGGCAGGGAGGGGGAAGAGACAGTGCCTGGCTGCAGGCAGGGAGGGGGAGGAGTCAGTGCATGGATGCAGGGAGGGGGAGGAGTCAGTGCCTGACTACAGGCAGGGAGGGGGAGGAGTCAGTGCCTGGCTGTAGGCAGGGAGGGGGAGGAGTCAGTGCTGGCTGCAGGCAGGGTGGGGGAGGAGTAAGTGCCTGGTTGCAGGCAGGGAAGGAGTCAGTGTCTGGCTGCAGGGAGGGGGAGGAGTCAGTGTCTGGCTGCAGGGAGGGGGAGGAGTCAGTGCCTGGCTGCAGGGAGGGGGAGGAGTCAGTGTCTGGCTGCAGGCAGGGAGAGGGAGGAGTCAGTGTCTGGATGTAGGGTGGGGGAGGAGTCAGTGTCTTGTTGCAGGGAGGGGGAGGAGTCAGTGCCTCGCTGCAGGCAGGGAGGGGGAGGAGTAAGTGCCTGGATGCAGGGAGGGGGTGGAGTCAGTGTCTTGTTGCCGGGAGGGGGAGGGGTCAGTGCCTGGCTGTAGGGGGGGAGGAGTCAGTGCCTGGATGCAGGGTGGGGGAGGAGTCAGTGTCTTGTTGCAGGTAGGGGGAGGAGTCAGTGCCTGGCTGCAGGGAGGGGAAGGAGTCAGTGCCTGGCTGCAGGCAGGGGGAGGAGTCAGTGCCTGGCTGCAGGCAGGGGGAGGAGTCAGTGCCTGGCTGCAGGGAGGGGGAGGAGTCAGTGCCTGACTGCAGGGAGGAGGACGGAGTCAGTGCCTGGCTGCAGGGAGGGGGAGGAGTCAGTGCCTGGCTGCAGGGAGGGGGAGGAGTCAGTACCTGGCTGCAGGGAGGGGGAGGAGTCAGTGCCTGACTGCAGGGAGGAGTCAGTGCCTGGCTGCAGGGAGGGGGATGAGTCAGTGCCTGGCTGCAGGGGGAGGAGTCAGTGCCTGGCTGCAGGCAGGGAGAGGAGTCAGTGCCTGGCTGCAGGGAGGGGGAGGAGTCAGTGCCTGGCTGCAGGGAGGGGGAGGAGTCAGTGCCTGGCTGCAGGCAGGGGGAGGAGTCAGTGCCTGGCTGCAGGGAGGGGGATGAGTCAGTGCCTGGCTGCAGGGGGAGGAGTCAGTGCCTGGCTGCAGGGGGAGGAGTCAGTGCCTGGCTGCAGGCAGGGGGAGGAGTCAGTGCCTGGCTGCAGGCAGGGGGAGGAGTCAGTGCCTGGCTGCAGGCAGGGGGAGGAGTCAGTGCCTGGCTGGGAGTTGCTCTAACAAATGAGAGGTAATTGTTTGGAAATGTAATCTTGGCAATCACGCCCCATTACTGAGTGAATAATGCCCGGGATTTAGCCTATAATCCCGTGTGTGTGTGGTCTGGCTGTTATATAGGATTTAGCCTATAATCCCGTGTGTGTGTGGTCTGGCTGTTATATAGGATTTAGCCTATAATCCCGTGTGTGGTCTGGCTGTTATATAGGATTTAGCCTATAATCCCGTGTGTGGTCTGGCTGTTATATAGGATTTAGAATTTTAAATGCATATGTTAGATCAGCGGCGCGCAAACTTTTTTTACTGCGCCCCCGTGGTGCCTGCTCTCCTCCTTGGTGCACCCCCCTCCCCCCCGTGCCTGCTCTCCTCCTTGGTGCGCCCCCCCGTGCCTGCTCTCCTCCTTGGTGCACCCCCCCGTGCCTGCTCTCCTCCTTGGTGCCCCCCCCTCCCTGCTCTGCTCCTTGGTGCGCCCCCCCTCCCTACTCTCCTCCTTGGTGCACCCCCCCCCCGTGCCTGCTCTCCTCCTTGGTGCGCCCCCCCTCCCCCCGTGCCTGCTCTCCTCCTTGGTGCGCCCCCCCCGTGCCTGCTCTCCTTCTTGGTGCACCCCCCGTGCCTGCTCTCCTCCTTGGTGCCCCCCCTCCCTGCTCTCCTCCTTGGTGCGCCCCCCCGTGCCTGCTCTCCTCCTTGGTGCCCCCCCTCCCTGCTCTCCTCCTTGGTGCGCCCCCCCTCCTTGCTCTCCTCCTTGGTGCGCCCCCCCTCCCTGCTCTCCTCCTTGGTGCGCCCCCCCGTGCCTGCTCTCCTCCTTGGTGCCCCCCCTCCCTGCTCTCCTCCTTGGTGCGCCCCCCCTCCTTGCTCTCCTCCTTGGTGCGCCCCCCCTCCCTGCTCTCCTCCTTGGTGCACCCCCCCCGTGCCTGCTCTCCTCCTTGGTGCGCCCCCCCTCCTTGCTCTCCTCCTTGGTGCGCCCCCCCTCCCTGCTCTCCTCCTTGGTGCACCCCACCTGTGCCTGCTCTCCTCCTTGGTGCGCCCCCCCTCCCCCCCGTGCCTGCTCTCCTCCTTGGTGCCCCCCCTCCCCCCGTGCCTGCTCTCCTCCTTGGTGCACCCCCCCGTGCCTGCTCTCCTCCTTGGTGCCCCCCCCTCCCTGCTCTCCTCCTTGGTGCACCCCCCCTGTGCCTGCTCTCCTCCTTGGTGCGCCCCCCCTCCCCCCCGTGCCTGCTCTCCCCCTCCCCCCCGTGCCTGCTCTCCTCCTTGGTGCCCCCCCTCCCCCCGTGCCTGCTCTCCTCCTTGGTGCACCCCCCCGTGCCTGCTCTCCTCCTTGGTGCCCCCCCCTCCCTGCTCTCCTCCTTGGTGCGCCCCCCCTCCTTGCTCTCCTCCTTGGTGCGCCCCCCCCCCCTCCTTACCTCGCGACATGATCACGTGTCCTGAAGCCGGCTGAACCTCGGTAAGTAGAGGTTGCAGAGGCCTCAGCGGTCCCCCGGCATTTAATTTAAATTCCTGGGGGGAGAGCACGGGACGTCTGAAACCGCCCGTGTCCCCACACAAAAAATCAAGCGCCCCCAGTCTGTGCACCGCTTTGTTACATGTTATATATCCGACTCCGTCACGTGTCTGCACATTGTACGCCATGTTGGCCGCCATGTTGTACGCCATGTTGTACGCCATGTTGGCCGCCATGTTGGACGCCATGTTGTACGCCATGTTGTACGCCATGTTGGCCGCCATGTTGGCCGCCATGTTGGCCGCCATGTTGTACGCCATGTTGTACGCCATGTTGTACGCCATGTTGTACGCCATGTTGGCCGCCATGTTGTACGCCATGTTGGCCGCCATGTTGTACGCCATGTTGTACGCCATGTTGTACGCCATGTTGGCCGCCATGTTGTACGCCATGTTGGCCGCCATGTTGTACGCCATGTTGTACGCCATGTTGGCCGCCATGTTGTACGCCATGTTGTACGCCATGTTGGCTGCCATGTTGTACGCCATGTTGTACGCCATGTTGGCCGCCATGTTGTACGCCATGTTGTACGCCATGTTGGCCGCCATGTTGTACGCCATGTTGTACGCCATGTTGTACGCCATGTTGGCCGCCATGTTGTACGCCATGTTGTACGCCATGTTGGCCGCCATGTTGTACGCCATGTTGTACGCCATGTTGGCCGCCATGTTGTACGCCATGTTGTACGCCATGTTGTACGCCATGTTGGCCGGTTCTAATATTTCTATTAACTTTAGTTTCTAATTTGAAATATCATGTGTTTGTCTCTAGATCGTGTTGGTGCTGACATTTTGAGATACCTTATTAACGAGGCTAAAACGAAAGCGGATGAGATCTTGACACGTAAGGTTTCCAAAAGGCTCTGTCTGCCACACAGCACAACACACACACACACACACACACACACACACACACACACGCACAACACACGCACACGTACTGTACGCATGCACCCATACATACACACACACACACACACATGCACGCACACGTACTATACGCATGCACCCCCCCCCCACACACACACACACACATACACACACACGTACTGTACGCATGCACCCATACACACACACATACACACACGTACTGTACGCATGCACCCATACACACACACACACACACACACACACACACACACACACACATACACACACACGTACTGTACGCATGCACCCATACACACACACACACACACACACATACACACACACGTACTGTACGCATGCACCCATACACACACACACACACACACAAACACACATACACACACACGTACTGTACGCATGCACCCATACACACA